>NW_015394534.1:9037-11946 GCF_001527695.2 Protobothrops mucrosquamatus
ATCTCTACATTTGCATTTCCATATTTATGTAACCTTAGAGTAAATTTCACTAAACTCAGTGGGGTATTGTGTGGAATATGAATATATAATTAATTCCCTTCTCAGCTCTTATCAGTGGTATATGTCTTCCAGAGGCCTGGGAATTTTGAGAGTTCAGTACAGTATCTTAGCTGCTCCTAGCATTGTACTCTTATGGATAAAGAGCTCTGATGTTGTCCTGGGATCTGTTGGAGCCACTCTCCCAAGTTAGGAGTTACAGCCCTGAGTGCTCATATCATCACTGGGATCATTTTGGCCTTTACTTTCCACATCCCTTCACATCTGCTACTTCTCCAGCTTCTCATATTCCTTCCTGATGTTGCTGTCACTCAGTACTGCTACATCTACCACTGCTGTCTTCTGCTCCTTCTCTACTACACAGTTAATTGGATGGTAGCTGCTTGTCTCTCTGGAGCTAAAAGTCCCACAGGATCTTAGCCCTGTTATTTGCCATAAGCTACTTTGGTATCTCCCATCTGGACTTGGGAGGATTTAACCTAAGCTTCTATGGATCTAGTATTTAGTGCTGCTATGATCAATGTTTTTAGTACAGTCTGTGTATATGCAATAAATTGGAACCTTTAGATGTAGATCTGTTTGTTCATGCATGACATTAATCTTCTCAAACTAATGGTTTGCACCTGGATAAAACTAGATAAGGTTCATTGGCATTCAAAGGTGGTTGGATTTTGTTCTCTTGGGACTAGTAGAGACTCTAAACTAATTCCCCACTTGACTCCTCCCCCTGCTCTGCCTGTGTCTCTCTGACAGAGAAAGAGTTATGTCCCTAAATAATGACATTCTTATATTTTCCTATAATGAACATATCCTCAGAGTTGGTGTGTGTTTCTTGGTGAGGATGGCCAGACACAGTGTAAGAAGGCTAAATGCCTTGCAATAAGTCCTCTATACCATGAATCATATCAGTCATAACTGATGTTTATTTTTTACAACTATGTATTCATTGTAAGAAGAAATAAAATATCCACAGCTGACAATTTACACATTATTATAAATCATCTGTGAATTTTCTGCATAGAGCTACTGATGAGTAACACAGGACCACAGAGACTATATGGATTTTTCCTGAAAACAGAGACTATATGGATTTTTCATTGTAGGAATAAACTCCTGATAACCCTTTTAAGACTATTAACAGAATAAGCTTTGATGCTTCAGGGTGCTACTTTTATAGTTGTTCTGGTAAGTCGGTTGATGTTTATACAATGTAATATTTTACTATTAGAAAAATAGATTTATTCCTCTTAATTAGTTTCCACATTAGTAGAGACACATTTACCACAACAATGTAGAGAATTGGAAGGCTAGGCTACTGCCCTTTCATCCCACAACAACCCAGGCTCTCCTCATGCATCACATCTTAAATTATATTAACAAAGCCACAATAATGGAACTTAGGGTTATAACATAGAAAGAACAGTATGATATAGTGGTTAGATTGATTCTGGGCAAATACAAATTCTGGTTCATTGTTAGACACGGAAGTCCCTTGGTGGCTTTGGGTCTCTCAGTCTCCCTCCCTCCAACCCAACTCACAGGATTGTTATTATGGAGAGATTCAGAAAGAAGGAGCAAAATCCTGATCTAATGAATCAAAGGCAGATTATAGCTTTAAAAACAATTAAATAAAAGAAGAAGACTTTTCCTGAAAGTTCTTATTTTTAAACAGCCCCTTGCAATCTAAATTTGCAGTTCCTCTTGCCCTCACTGGCACAATGCTTACACAGGTATTTGAATTTTAAAATGCAGAAGACCAACAATGTAAATACGTATACCTTACAGGTGATTTTAGTGAATGAGGCAAGGATATAATGCAGAGAAAGAAGAGAGAATTGCTCACACTTTTTAAAGGTGAATGGTGAGAAATTGTAAACAATGCAATCAGTACCACAGTTTAGTTAGTTAAGTGATGTTCTTCCTTTTTGCTTATGTAAGACTTCACAGTGTTTTTTTTATCAGTAAAGGATGGTCCATAAGATGTAACGATGACCAAGACTAATTGTTTTCAAAAGGGATGATTGAATTTACTAGACATAATTTTTGCTTTTCATTCTGCTTGATATATATTACCTCTGCTATCACAAGCAACGTCCTTAATATGGTAGTAACTGGCCAGGATCAATGTGGGAAGATACTTTGTGCCATATCCTGTTGGTGGGATTTCCATAGGAATCCAGTTGGCCATAGTGGGAATGGAATGCTAAAAAAAAGCATATCTATGGCTTATTCCAACTTCCAACTGAAACTGAAAATTATGTTGTACTGTAAGTAAAGGGAGGGGAAGGAATTGCCTATCTTTCTTAGCCCAGTCTAGAAGTTGATCAGACAGGTTCAGCCATTACTTAATATCAACATTCATAAGTACCTCAGTGGCTGAATTTGTGTTTTTCTCTTGTTGATTAATAATAATGAGTAATATTTGTTGGAATTTGTGATTGAATTTAGATTTAGTGTTCGTGCATTTGAGTCCTTCTTATGAATTAAATAAAGTAATTGGGTTCATTCATTTTTTTATTTTATTTACTCACTATCTCTATTTAAGCACACTCAATTAATGTCCATCTCACTTGCTTTATAATTCTAATTTGCATAAATTATATTGATGCATTTTAAAAACAAAACAAAAACTTCAATTCAAGTAAAGAAGGAAATAAAAATTGTGAATATATTAAATAAGTGCCAACATATATCATGATTTTCTGTTTGTATAAATTCTGATTTTTAACTGGATATATGGGGAATAAATGTTAATATCTTTGGAACATATCAAAGGGATTAAACTTTCTGTCTTGATATCATCTTAATCTCTCATATAAAGCTTCTATGCCCTGTTTACTATTTAATTACTC
>NW_015394535.1:0-1143 GCF_001527695.2 Protobothrops mucrosquamatus
ATTTTTAAGCATGAAATTTAACCCCGAATCCCATTCTGACGTCTGTTTTTACATTTGGGTCAAAAAACATTTTCACCTCCGGAGCAGAAAAATCCCTGACCCCGGCATCAGGAATTTCCTTCCCCGAACACCAAAACGGCTCAATTTTTAAAAACTACCAATAGCACCATTTTTAAGCATGAAATTTAACCCCGAATCCAATTCTGACGTTCGTTTTTACATTTGGGTGGAAAAAAAAATTTCACCTCTGGAGCACAAAAATCCCTGACCCTGGCATCAGGAATTTCCTTCCCCGAACACCAAAACGGCTCAATTTTTAAAAACTACCAATAGCACCATTTTTAAGTATGAAATTTAACCCCAAATCCCATTCTGACGTTCATATTTACATTAGGGTCAAAAAAAATTTTCACCTCTCGAGCACAAAAATCCTTGACCCCGGCATCAGAAATTTTCTTCCTCGGACACCAAAACGGCTCATTTTTTAAAAACTACAAAAAGAACCATTTTTAAGCATGAAATTAAACCCCGAATCACATTCTGACATCCGTTTTTACATTTGGGTCAAAAAATATTTTCCCCTCCGGAACAGAAAAATCCCTGACCCCGGCATCAGGAATTTCCTTCCCCGAAAACCAAAATGGCACAATTTTTAAAAACTACCAATAGCACCATTTTTAAGCATGAAATTTAACCCCGAATACCATTCTGACAACCGTTTATACTTTTGGGTCAAAAAAAAAATTCACCTCGGTCCCAAAAAAATGTTGACTTTCGGAGCAAAAAAATTCCTGATCAGGAATTTCCTTCCTCGGACACCTAAATGGCTCAATTTTTTAACAACTACTAAAAGCACCATTTTTAAGCATGAAATTTAACCCAGAATCCCATTCTGACGTCAGCTTTTACATTTGTGTCAACAAAAAATTTCACCTCTGGAGCAAAAAAATCCCTGACCCCGGCATCAGAAATTTCCTTCCCCGGACACCAAAACGGCTCAATTTTTAAAAACTACAAAAAGCACCATTTTTAAGCATGAAATTTAACCCCGAATCCCATTCTGACGTCTGTTTTTACATTTGGGTCAAAAAACATTTTCACCTCCGGAGCAGAAAAATCCCTGACCCCGGCATCAGGAATTTC
>NW_015394535.1:5599-6726 GCF_001527695.2 Protobothrops mucrosquamatus
TGAAATTTAACCCCGAATCCCATTCTGACGTCTGTTTTTACATTTGGGTCAAAAAACATTTTCACCTCCGGAGCAGAAAAATCCCTGACCCCGGCATCAGGAATTTCCTTCCCCGAACACCAAAACGGCTCAATTTTTAAAAACTACCAATAGCACCATTTTTAAGCATGAAATTTAACCCCGAATCCCATTCTGACGTCCGTTTTTACATTTGGGTCAAAAAATATTTTCACCTCCGGAGCAGAAAAATCCGGCATCAGGAATTTCATTCCCCGGACACCAAAACGGCTCAATTTTTAAAAACTACCAATAGCACCATTTTTAAGCATGAAATTTAAGCCCGAATCCCATTCTGACGTTCGTTTTTACATTTGGGTGGGAAAAAAAATTTCACCTCTGGAGCACAAAAATCCCTGACCCCGGAATCAGGAATTTCATTCCCGGACACCAAAACGGCTCAATTTTTAAAAACTACAAAAAGCACCATTTTTAAGCATGAAATTTAACCACGAATCCCATTCTGACGTCCGTTTTTACATTTGGGTCAAAAAATATTTTCACCTCCGGAGCAGAAAAATCCCTGACCCTGGCATCAGAAATTTCCTTCCCCGGAAACTCAAATGGCTCAATTTTTAAAAACTACTAAAAGCACCATTTTTAACCATGAAATTTAACCCCGAATCCCATTCTGACGTCAGCTGTTACATTTGTGTCAACAAAAAATTTCACCTCTGGAGCACAAAAATCCCTGACCCCGGCATCAGAAATTTCCTTCCCCGGACACCAAAACGGCTCAATTTTTAACAACTACCAATAGCACCATTTTTAAACATGAAATTTAACCCCAAATCCCATTCTGACGTTCGTTTTTACATTTGGGTGGAAAAAAAAAATTCACCTCTGGAGCACAAAAATCCGGCATCAGGATTTTCATTCCCCGGACACCAAAATGGCACAATTTTTAAAAACTACCAATAGCACCATTTTTAAGCATGAAATTTAACCCCGAATCCCATTCTGACGTCTGTTTTTACATTTGGGTCAAAAAACATTTTCACCTCCGGAGCAGAAAAATCCCTGACCCCGGCATCAGGAATTTCCTTCCCCGAACACCAAAACGGCTCAAT
>NW_015394535.1:10748-11942 GCF_001527695.2 Protobothrops mucrosquamatus
CTACAAAAAGCACCATTTTTAAGCATGAAATTTAACCACGAATCCCATTCTGACGTCCGTTTTTACATTTGGGTCAAAAAATATTTTCACCTCCGGAGCAGAAAAATCCCTGACCCCGGCATCAGAAATTTCCTTCCCCGGAAACTCAAATGGCTCAATTTTTAAAAACTACTAAAAGCACCATTTTTAAGCATGAAATATAACCCCGAATCCCATTCTGACGTCAGCTGTTACATTTGTGTCAACAAAAAATTTCACCTCTGGAGCACAAAAATCCCTGACCCCGGCATCAGAAATTTCCTTCCCTGGACACCAAAACGGCTCAATTTTTAACAACTACAAAAAGCACCATTTTTAAGCATGAAATTTAACCCCGAATCCCATTCTGACGTCTGTTTTTACATTTGGGTCAAAAAACATTTTCAACTCCGGAGCAGAAAAATCCCTGACCCCGGCATCAGGAATTTCCTTCCCCGAACACCAAAACGGCTCAATTTTTAAAAACTACCAATAGCACCATTTTTAAGCATGAAATTTAACCCCGAATCCCATTCTGATGTTTGTTTTTACATTTGGGTCAAAAAAAAATTTCACCTCTGGAGCACAAAAATCCTTGACCCCGGCATCAGAAATTTTCTTCCTCGGACACCAAAACGGCTCAATTTTTAAAAACTACAAAAAGAACCATTTTTAAGCATGAAATTAAACCCCGAATCACATTCTGACATCCGTTTTTACATTTGGGTCAAAAAATATTTTCCCCTCCGGAACACAAAAATCCCTTACCCCGGCATCAGGAATTTCCTTCCCCGAACACCAAAACGGCTCAATTTTTAAAAACTACAAATAGCACCATTTTTAAGCATGAAATTTAACCCCGAATCCCATTTTGATATCCGTTTTTACATTTGGCTCAAAAAATATTTTCACCTCCGGAGCACAAAAATCTCTGACCCCGGCATCAGAAATTTCCTTCCCCGGACACCAAAATGGCACAATTTTTAACAACTACCAATAGCACCATTTTTAAACATGAAATTTAACCCCAAATCCCATTCTGACGTTCGTTTTTACATTTGGGTGGAAAAAAAAATTTCACCTCTGGAGCACAAAAATCCCTGACCCTGGCATCAGGAATTTCCTTCCCCGAACACCAAAACGGCTCAATTTTTAAAAACTACCAATAGCACCATT
>NW_015394536.1:0-1099 GCF_001527695.2 Protobothrops mucrosquamatus
AGATCCAGGGAACATCTTTACCATAAAATTAATACAAACCCCCATAAAACCCTTGGTACCAGTAGGTCCTAAGAATGTACTAACCATTCGTAAGATGTCACCACCACAATCCACCAGCATCCCTAACAAAAGTTTGCCTATGCCACTACCACAGCCCACCGGTATTCCTGATAGAAGTTTGTCTGCTCTCATTCATTATATCCTGTGGTGGTGAGTGACAGTGAATCTCAGGCTCGGAGGGGCTTGGGCCACACTCCGGCTCCGCCCACTACAGGCTTTCCATTAAAATAAAAAAGAAAGGAGGAGATGTTGGGATTTACAGCATTTACAGCAAATGGTCAAGCAATATTGCTTTGCATTATTTGTATAACCTATAGGAATGGATTATTGTTAAGAACCTGACCAAGTATATGAAACTATTATAACTGCATTGAATGTGTGCATTTACACCTGTCATCTCTTGGAAAACTTTGGGGGAAGCCCTTGTGGCTTTCTGCACCTTTGTTAGGATATTAAATTTAGTAGCTGGAGCAGTAAAGTATACAATGGGCCAGAACAATACAGTTGTAGTTGATTGGTTGGAGAGTGCTGGCAATCTGGGCTGTGTGTGTGTGTGTGTTTTTGTGTGTATGTGTGAGAGAGGCACTCTGCACTGTGATTGGTTGCTGTGGGTGTGGAGAGGGAGGTTCCCTTTTTCCCGCCCTGTATGCTCTGAGATTTACCCCAGGATGCTCCTGCTATGTTGATTTACCTCATGAAACTCCGGTTTGCCTGACTATCATGTCTGCTGAAAATAAAATCCCTGAGGCAAAGAGAGGCACTCGTGTTTATACATTTCCCAAAAAAAGGAGAGGAAAATGATCGACACCCACATATTCATAAGCAGGGCTTTTTTTCTCATAGTAATGTAGTAAATTGAACAATTATTAGAATAATGATTTGTCTGCATAACTGCAATAATGATGTGTCTGCATAATTGCTAGAACAATGATGTAATGCATAATCACTGGGAAAATTCACTGGGAAAGTTCTCTGTCAGTAATATGTGGCAACCAAATGCGCTCTGCACATGGATACTTTGTATGTAGCAAAACCTTCC
>NW_015394536.1:5253-7108 GCF_001527695.2 Protobothrops mucrosquamatus
GTACGCTCCCACAGAGCGGGCCTCCTCAGGGTGCCGTCGGCCAAGCAGTGTAGGCTGGCGACCCCCAGGGGGAGGGCCTTCTCTGTGGGTGCCCCCACCCTCTGGAACGAACTACCCCCCGAGATCCGGATGATTCCGGATCTCCTTACTTTCCGCCGCGCCCTCAAGACATGGCTTTTCCAGCAAGCGGGCCTGACCTGGGGAGGATTTTAGGAAGGGATGATTTTAAGAAAATTTTAATTGATACACAGCTTCTAATATTTGGCTTTTAATTTGGTTTTATGGGGTTTTTTTTGTTCTTTATGTATTTTGTTTGTCTGTTTTAATATGCTGTGCACCGCCCTGAGTCCTACGGGAGAAGGGCGGTATATAAATTAAATTATTAAATTAAATTAAATTAAATACCAGCCAGAGCATAGAAAGACTCAAAGAAGCAGTGCAAGATTGGGTGACGTAGAGACCTGGCCCAGAGAGTCACCCAGAGGTGGACATGACTGAATGGATGACATCATGAGCATGAGCATCCAGTTATGTGGGAAACTGTGAATCTCTTCCCTTACATATTGCATCCTTCTGCAGTTGGTAACATGAGGACCCAGATTGTTGGGGGCCAAAGGCTGTAAATCACTTAGAGAGGGCTGTAAAGCATTGTGAAGCAGTATAGAAGTCTAAGTGGTATTACTAAGTGTAAGTAAGTAAGTGAGTGAGTGAGTGAGTGAGTGAGTGAGGGAGGGAGGGAGGGAGGGACGGAGGGACGGAGGCCCCCGGGGGCACAGTGGTTAGAATGCAGTATTGCAGGTTGACTCTGCCCACTGCCAGCAGTTCGATCCTGACCAGCTCAAAGTTTATTCAGCCTTCCTACCTTCCAAGGTCAGTCAAATTAAGACCCAGATTGTTAGGGGCAAATATGCTGACTCTGCATAGAGAGGGCTGTAAAGCACTGTGAAGCGGTATAGAAGTCTAAGTGCTATTGCTATCTTATGGGATCTTGAAATTGTGCCCTTTTGGTGGCAGCCCCTGCCCTCTGGAACATCCTTCCCCTTGGGGCTCTATAGGCCTCTGCCCTCCTCGCCCTCAGAGAAGCACCCAAGACCTGTTCCCCCCCCCCCAGGAGCTGGGATAGGATGAGGTGGGCGAGAGGATTTAAGGAGGGGCTGCCTGTGGAAGTTCATTTGGGTACCTGGTTGTTAATGTCGATTGTGTTAAAAGGTGTGTGTTTGACATTGTTTAGTTTTTGACTGAGAATTCAGCACAAGCTGGGAAGCTACATAAAAGTTTTAAATACATCTATAAATCTAATTTAAATTGCCCGGAAGTCAGGGTTGGCATTTTTATTTCTTGCTGAACCTTTAGTGCAAATAAACTATTTCCAGGTTCTTAAAGGGAAAAAAAATCCCTTCTGAAGAAAATCAATTTTCTTGCTCTTTGCCCCGCTAAAAAAGTCCACATCCCTCTTTTGTCTTGCCTATAAAAGCCTCCATTCCCCTCGCAGGAGGAAAGCCTGGAGTTGCCTCTGAGCAGACTTGCTACCTGTGGAGGCCAAAGGACAGGTGAGTGTGGCTCTCCCACCTGTGAGCACCTGACAGGTGAGGCCCCCCTGCATTACATCTCTCTCTCTCTCTCTCTCTCCCCCCACCTGCAGGGACCACTTTCAGGGGCCTACAGGCAATGTCCAGGTTCCAGCAGGGGATCCGTGGGAGGCAAGGACAAAGGGATCTACCAGGGGGATCTCTGGGGAAGAGAGACTTTTGGGGGGCCCTTCTGTCCTGTACGTAGCAATGCAGGATCCACTGTGACCCCCCCCCAAGGCTGCTGCCTGAAGAAGGAGGGAGAAACGGGGTCCAGCTGGGCAAGT
>NW_015394536.1:10483-11941 GCF_001527695.2 Protobothrops mucrosquamatus
TCCTCCTCCTCCTCCTCCTCTTCCTCCTCCTCTTCTTCCTCCTCTTCCTCCTCCTCCTCCTCCTCCTCCTCCTCTTCCTCCTCCTCTTCTTCCTCCTCTTCCTCCTCCTCTTCCTCTTCCTCTTCCCCCTTCTCCCCCTGCTCCTTCTCCTCCTCCTCCTCTCCTGTCCATCTTCTCACTGGGCTTCCTCTCTTCCCACACAGGAGCCAAAGGCTGTTGTTGTCCCCGTGATTGGCTCCCCGTGAACGGGCTTTGCTACAAGGTCTTGGAGGAACAAAAGAACTGGAACGATGCAGAGGTCAGAGGTGCTTGTGGGCCTGGGAATCTCTTTGCCCCAGCAGGGGAGACGTCTAGGGAGAGCCTTGAAGACCCCTCCCCCCCCCGCAGTCCCCTCTGGCTGGGCTGAAAACCCACCAAGGGAGACCTGGATAGATGTGTGAAAAGCCAGTAAAGATCATGATTTTAAGATCGTCTGAAGTGCAAGTATCTGTGAAAAACAGGGGCTTTCACGGAGATAGAGCCTTCCAAGGCCAGTATGAAGGTTGAGTCTCAGGGCTGAGTGGGCGTCCTCTAGATTTCCTCAGGTTTTGCCCCCAACCCTGGCTGGCATCTTCGCCCCCCCCTCACCTCTGACGTGACGGGGATCTGATATTTTGACCAATGAATAAATTCACAATTTATTCACAGGTCCGCAACCAAGGAACCGTTCAAGAGCTGCAGACTCTAGCCAGGACATCCACGGGGGGTCAACAATGTCCAGATGGTGGCCAGGACCATCCAGTCAGATCTCTGCTCTTTTTCACGGGCACACAAGTCTGCTTCTCGGCTGAACGAGGGTCTTTTTCTGTTGTTGTCCCAGATGTTCTGCAGGAGACAAAAGCCGGGCTGCCACCTCGCCGCCCTCCACAGCATGGCAGAGTCCGCTGACCTGGCCGAGTACATCTCCGACCATATCACAAAGAAAGACCATGTCTGGATTGGACTGAACGATCCAAAGAAAGTAGGTCTTTTTCTGTTGCTAATGTTCACAATGCCATTGTTGTTGTTGTTGTTAGTTGCGAAGTCATGTCCGACCCATCGCAACCCCTGGAGGACAAGATTCCTCCAGGCCTCCCTGTCCTCTACCATCTTCTGGAGTCCATTGAAGCTCAGGCCTCCTGCTTCAGTGACTCCATCCAGCCACCTCCTTCTCTGTCGTCCCCTTCTTCTCTTGCCCTCCATCTTTCCCAGCATTAGGCCCTTCTCCAGGGAGTCCTTCCTTCTCCTTAGGTGGCCAAAGTACTTGAGTTTCAACTTCAGGATCTGGCCTTCTAAAGAGCAGTCGGGGTTGATCTCCTCCAGGACTGACCGGTTGGATCACCTTGCAGTCCAGGGGACTCACAGGAGTCTTCTCCAGCACCAGAGTTCAAAGGCCTCCATTCTTTGGCGCTCAGCCTTTCTTAGGGTCCAACTTTCACA
>NW_015394537.1:0-7731 GCF_001527695.2 Protobothrops mucrosquamatus
CGCCCAACCCAGTTCGCGCCGTCCCAGCTGGCCTGGGCGGGCGTGGCGGCGCCTCCGCCTTCGGGGCGTGGCGGGCAGGCCCGTACCTGAGCAGGAGCCGCGCCCGGGCGGGCCTGCGGGGAGCGGCACCTGGCGCGCACCTGCCCGCCTCCGAGGGCGCTCCGCCCTGGCAGCCGCGGTCCGGGCCGGCAGAGACGCCCCCTCGAGATCCGCTAGTCGCTCACCCGTGAGCCGCGCGCAGAACCCGGGGGAGGCGAACGAGAGGCTGCTGCGGAGCCCTGGTGGCGCCCGCTAAGACCTCCTCGGCACGGGCAGAGTTTGGCCCTTTCTTATTGCTTCGGCGTTCGTTTTCCGGTCAGCCGTGATTTCGTTTTTCCCCCGGAGCGGCCTCGTATCTTTTCAGCGTCGGAGTCGCCGGAGTCGGGAATTAAATCAAGCGTTGCCCGATTGTTTCCTTTGGCAGATGCGCTACCTAAACACGCCACTGGAGGCGCTGTCGGGAACCACGCCAGCGGACGGCGCGGCGATCGGCCCCGGGCCCCACGGCCTCGCTGCGAGCCCCTTCCCCTAGCCTAGGCAAGGGAGGCGCCTTCCACTTTTGGCCCATCTTGGCCAGGGAGGAGCCTCTCCCCCCCCCCGCAGGATCTAATGCCCGCTGGTGCCAGGCAAAGACCAGGAAGGGTCACCGAGAGTTGCCGCTGCCCAGGCAGAGTCCAGGTCTCCCGGGAATTTTGCTGCACCTGCCCCCTTACCTGGAGCTGCTCTCCCGATTTCTTCCAGCTGAAAAGGGAGTCGGAATCCTGGCACGAGCCAGCCAGGGGCGGTTGAGAGGCTGCTGGACACCCCAGGCCCTGCAGGGGAAGCCAACCTCCCCACCTGATGGTGCCCAGCTGCAACCCAGAAATTGAACTGAATATTTGATTGGACCAAGTGTGATTAGATACACAAGGAATTTGTCTCCGGATGCAGCACAGAATAATGATAATCACCAATAAACGAGGGGAGTAAAGAAGATAATAAAGGTAAATAATAACATTACAGCCATACTACATGGGTTAAGTATAGATATTAGACAGAACTGGGGGCATTAAGAGTTCGCCAGAGTGATGGCGCAAGGAAAAAAACTCCCCGTGCCTGGTTGTTTTAGCATGCAGAGCTCTATAGCAGCATCCGGAGGGGAAGGAGCTGAAACAGTTTATACCCAGGATGTGAGGGGTCTGCACTTATCTTCCCAGGCCTCCTTATGACCCCCCACGGCCAGCTGGAAGGATGGCGTAAGTCCATCCCCTTCCCTGGGCTCCAGAGGCAGATGGAGCCCTGCAGGCAACACTCCCACTGTTTCCATAGCAACACGTTCCCAGCAATAGCCATGGCAACTGGAGCCTGGGAAGATGGCCCTGGAACCCGAGGGGTCAGCGAGCCAAGCTGGTACCAGCACTTGGAATGGGGGAGGGGGCAAGGGCCAAAGGGGTGCTGGGCAGCGGGTCACCCTGGCCTTTGGCAAAAAAAGGAAGGAATCTCGCCCCGCCCTCTCCGTCTGCCTCACGAACTTTGAGGGTGAGCTGCCCTTTCTCTCTACCTCTGCTTACCTGTTGCAGAAGGAAGGAAGGAGGCCAGGCTGCTGGAGCTGGCCAGCAGGCTCCCCCCTAGGCTGGCAGCCTCCTTTGGCAACCCTGAGAACGGCCCTCCCAGCCCACTCCCGTAGGATCTTGCCCGGGGTGCAGATGGCAGGCAGCACCTCTGGCTGTCCATTGATTGGGCAGACTTGATTGACATGTCCACTTAGAGCAGGGTCTGCCCCTGCTTGGGTAGCCCTTGACCCCAGTTCTGGACCCTCCTCTGCCCTCAAGGGGTCAAGAGGCCTCCAGGCCTCATGGATGGGGTGGTCCCTTTCTTACAGGCTCTTCAGAGGAAGACCCCCTGGATTCCTTCCAGCTCAGAAGCTCAGTCCTGGGTGGGAAGCACTGCCTGGGAAGTGGGCACAGAGGAGGGTGGCTGGAGAACCAGAATCCTCTTGGGAAGGTGTGGCTTTTTTGCAGGGAAAGGCCAGTTCAGCCCCCCCCCCCGGATGGGAGCCATCAGCGCTGGAGAGACTGACCAGGTGTTTATCAAATACTGACCCCAAAGTAGAACAACTGGGGTATTCTAGTCCCCAAAATAAGCAATTCCATTTTTTTACCAGATTGGTTTTACTAATCAATTTCCAAACAAACAATTGTAAAATAATGCAAAATAAAAACGAACAATTTACCATCCACAAAAACAAAAGAAAAACATTAAATAAACAAAAACATTGTATTTACTTTCCTATATTCTGAATCCACCTGATCTTGTTGGTTTGTTTTTTTAAAAAAAAATAAGCTTTCAGTGTAGACCAAGATTGATCCTTTTTCCCAAAGGAAAAATTAAAATTCTTGATTTAACTGAACATAGCAGCAATTATAGTTGCCATGTCGCACTGGCCGCGATGCTTCTCTGCATCTGAAATTCAGGGGCTGACAAGGCTTAGGAATCCCTAAGAAGCATCCGTTTGCTGCTTCTCGGTTGAGGATCTTGGCTTGTCTTCCTTATCCTGCATGTATTTCAAGCACAGAGTCACCCAGGATGCTGTTTCCTGTCAAGTAGGCAGTACTGTGCATCGCCCAGGAAAACAGTAAGGAAAAGAAATGAAAAGCAGGTAATGGAAACAGGTAAAACTCGTTTACACCATCCGTATCCATCATGCCTCTCCCTGTTTTTCTATCCCTGCAAACCATTTCATCTGTTACGTTTTGGCAATGGCAGTGAAACTGCCTGCCCCATGAAGTTGTGAATGTCCCTTTGCCCGGGACAGTCTGAGAATTTCTGTGCTGGGAAGGGTTGGGCTAAGAGAGCTCTAAGGTCCCTTCCCCCCCCCCCCCCACCAAGCATTGTTTATACTCATCCATTGCATTTCTTCCTTTGCATGTTTCTTTGCAGCTGGATCTGAATTCATCTCCTCTCCAAGACCACTTCAAGGCTTAGATATTTCAAGGCCCGGCAATTCAGTCCTGGCTTTGCCACCCACCCACCCACCCACGTTCCTTTTGATGCTTCTCCCAACACTTCCATCAACAAGGAAGTTGGAATCAATGTCCTCTTCTGCCCTTCCAAAATTCAGCCGCTTGGCAACTGGCTCATATTTATGACGGCCGCAGTGACCTGACAAGCAAAGTCAGTGGGGAAGCCAGATTCGTTTAGCAGCTGGGCTACTAATTTATCAACTGCAGCGATTCACTTCACAGCTGTGGCAAGAAAGGTCATAAAATCGGGCAAGACTCAATGTCTCACTTAACAACAAAAATGCAACAGCACCATCACCAGATGGTGACCTGACCAGGCGATCCAGAAAGACACCGTGGTTGGCCTAAAACCCATGACATGGCTCAAAAGGCCCAAGACGGCGGCATCCTCCAGTTCGCGAGGAGCTCCTTTGTTCTCCTGCAAATCCCCAAAAAGCCAGTCAAATAAAGGCTTGAGAGGCTTTGTTGCTGCATTAACGTTTCTGAGCATAGCTGGGAATTGGGTGCATAGTAGCCAGAGAGCTTTTGCTACCAAGCTCAGGCTCGCAGGGTGAGTTGTCAGCAAGTGCTAGCAGGAGGAAAGGGCCGAGGGCCACAGGGGTTGCCCCCGTCCAGCAGAGGCTCCCCAGGCAGGGCTGACTGCAAGAGTCATTCCTGTGCCATATGCCCCAGTCCTGTTTCTTGTATTGTTCTCCCACTCCCCCCCCCCTTGTAGAAGGAAGAGATTGCTTGGACCAGCTATACCTTCCTAAACTGCTTTTCTTTGCCAGATTAGTTGATTCCTCCTGCTATCTGAAATTGGCATGATCCTGACCAAGATTACCCCAAAGGCTTCCTTTTGTGTTCTAAGCCAGGGGAGCAGATAAGCAAATAGCTGGCGCCAAGGCAATTCTCTCCATTGTGTGCTTGCTTGCCCTCTGGTAATCTCTTCCTCTCCCATGGTTGTAAACACAAACATTGATTTCACCTTGCTATTCTAGCATCAGTGATTTTGATTTGATTTTGATTTTATTAAATTTATACCCCGCCCTTCTCCCGGAGGACTCAGGGCGGCTTACAGCCAGTTTAAAACAATAGTACAGTACAATACAAAATTTAAAAAGATTTAAAAATAACTATTCAGATTTGGCTGCTCCTACTAAAAATTTAATTTAAAACCCCTTTAAAATACCCCTAGGCCAGTCCTGCCTGCTGAAATAACCAGGTCTTAAGGGCGCGGCGGAAGGAGGGGAGATCCGGGATCACCCGGATCTCTGGGGGCAGCTCGTTCCAGAGGGTGGGTGCTCCGACAGAGAAGGCCCTTGCCCTGGGGGTCGCCAGCCGACACTGTCTGGCTGACGGCACCCTGAGGAGGCCCTCTCTGTGGGAGCGTATCGGCCGGTGGGAGGCAATCTGTGGCAGAAGGCGGTCTCGGAGGTAACCAGGTCCAATGCCATGGTGCGCTTTGAAGATGATAATCAACACCCTGAAGCGCACCCGGAAGGCCACAGGCAGCCAGTGCAGCTCGCGCAGCAGCGGCGTTACATGAGAGGTACAAAAGGCAGAGGGCTGCAGGATTTACCCCTTTTTCCAAGCTTTCTTGTGAGTCAAATTCCAGAAAGCGAACCTTCTCTGCCCTTAGGGCTCACCTGGCTGATTGGGGTTGTATCTTCCTGACACATAAGTATTCAGGGGCAATTTCTTAATAAACCTTTTTAAAGATGTATTGAACGTCTTGTCTCTCTCTTGGTATTCTCCTCCTTTGGTGAGCATCCTGCACCTTCTAAATTAAGTATCGACATGCAGATTAGCAGAAACAAACCCCAGGAACCCAAATCTGGAGTTGGCCCCAACGGAGAGGCATAGGATTGTGGGCTGGTTTGGATGTGGACGTGGCTTAACTCGGGGCCGGCCGTCTGCTCCTCCAAGAGACCCGCCGATTCCTTTTGCCCGGATCTTCAGAGTGGCTGATGTGCTCTTGGGTTAGGGCTCTGCCAGAATCTGGCCCCTCATGATCTCATGAGGTCTCTTCTGCTCAGGCTCCTTGTCTCACTCTGAGGATTCCGGTGAGGCTGTAACATCCACCAAAGCCATCCGAAGCAGCCATCTGGTCCCTTTGCGCAGGCCAAGCCGGTAAACAGACCCCAAGAGGATCTCGGGAGGGCACTTTCTTGGGGAAGGTATAACAGCAGAATCTTGAAGCTCCCAGAGATTGCACCCATCCCCTCTCCTGCCTCTCTTTCTCCTGCTCTCTCTGGGCCAGGACCGAGCTCTTGTTTACTTTCTCTGATTGGCTGTCCCAGTGACGCTTGCATTCCTTTGTCAAGGTTACCCTTTAGACGCCTCTCCGTTGAAAGCTTGACTAAAACCATTCAAGAGCTACCCAGCTTTTCTGGAAATGCAACAGCCTTGGCCAGCTTAGCAAAAAAAAAGAACAACCCTGATACATCTGAGACTGGCTGGGTCTGGTATCGATGACCCAGTCTGCTGGGTCAAAGATTTTAATAAGGGACGTATCAGTGCCTCTGTTAAGTCTACCTTTATGTGAAAGAAGGGATGGCAGATATCCTTCCCACATTTCAAGAATACAAAGAGCTGGACTAGCAGTTGCCAAATTGGCATTTCTGAGGCTCCCCAGGTGAGCTTGAATTAAATTGCAGATCTCCAGACTCGACTCCTCCACTTGGTTTGACAGGAGATTCCCAGACTCCTCTCAGCTAGATCAGAAGCTTTATTGCAGACAAGAATGAAATCACTGATCCCCACCATCCTGCAAATCTGTCAGGAAGTCTGTAGGTTCCCAGAGTAGAAGATGAGGCTACACATCATGCTGGCAGCTTGTACAGCAATGAAGGCTCTGCTCCATTTGCCTTCTTGGCTTCACCATCAGCTAGGGATGACCAGCAGAGGGCAGGGGAAACTTCACATTCAGTCATTGGAAGAAACAATGCATTGTGGGTCTTGGTCAAAAATCTTAGCAAACCATGTTTCTAGATACCTTGTTGAATGAATAGTTGAGCTATCTTAGCGGGGCAGGGACTGAGCTATACCTTGCAATTAATTCTTTACTGCTTTTATAAGCCACCCAGATCCCCTTTTTTGAAGTTAATATACACGCTTGGAATGAGTATCCTCTTTTCTTAAACAGATAGAATCGAGTTAGAAGGGATATTAGAGGCCACCTAGACTTGCTTGGTGCAAGATCCATCTGAGCATGAGCATCCAGCCTGTCTGATTACCTAACTCATCACTTCATGGGGCAGCCTCTGCAACAGCTGATGGTTTGTGAGGTCAGGAAGTTCCTCACAGTTTTGACCTCTGGAACCTGGACCTGCCCATCTGGAGCAAGAGAGTAAATCCCCTCTCTATTTATGCTGTGACAACCCCAGAGAGAGCCGCCCTTATTCCATCCCCTCTCCTGGCCCCTTCACTACCTGCCCTCAGCAAACTTGCTCCACTTTCTTTCGGAGCCCAGAACTGGACAAAAACTCTAACTCCCCCACTCTGAACTTTTTCTGTTTCTGCATCCCAACATAGAAATGTTTCTTCTGGCAGATACTAGCCATAATTCGACCCATGTCTGCAGCATGTGGGAATTGCCTGCCCTGAGTTCTGGTCTTGAAGAGCCCCCGTTTAAGCCCCTCTGGAAGGCCACCTGTGCTGTGCTGGACTCTACAGCTGTGGTCACGAGGAGCGGGTCAGAGTTGGCTGGCCTGAACCAGACATGCTGGCTGCCCCTCCCCGGCCTTTATCATAAAGGCCCTTGCACTATTCTTCCTTAGGCAGAACTTGCAGCCCTCAGACTGCGAAAGGGGCAGGCTGGATAAGAATGGCAAGCTGTGTCTGGGAGATGAAGAGGATCTCCTCATGTGGAGAGGCGCAAGCAGGGCATTCAGCCAGTCAGCATTAGCCAAAGCACGAATAGCCGATGATGATCAGGTGGGTTTCAGCATCATTGTGCACAGTGGCTCCTGGCTTGGGGCCTTCCCAATTTCCACTAGTGGCAAGGCTAAAAATAGCTGGAGGGCTTTCTCTCTGCTCCAGGGGAGAAGCAAAATCCCCCCCCCCCCGTACCACTGTCCTGAGAGGCAGTGCCAGTCGCCGACTCCCCCACCTGCATTTCTACAAGTGGGGTCAACATTGAGTGTCCATCTGTCCCCAACGAGCTTGATGTCCTGATGCAAACTTCCAGTCATGTCAACCGAAGGAAACACCTCCACCTGGCGTGGCTGGGGCGGGGCTGCTGGCCTGCCTCTCCTGGGCCAGGGGTTTTGGGCATGGGCGGGGGGGGGGCAGAAACCCAGAGCTGCTCCCACCCGGGACAGACCCCGGCAACCTCCCAGCCTGCTGCAGCTGAGGCCAGATGCATCCGCGAGGAGGCAGCAGGCGGGACCGGGGGGTCCCGGTCCGGCCAGGGAAGGGCTCCCGCGCGAAGGGGACCCGGGGCGGGCGGGGAACAAAGACGCACGTGGCCGCCGAGCAGGGACGCCCCGCCCCAGGGAGGGCCCGGCGCAGGGGGGGGCGGGGGCGGCTCCAGGGCTGCTGCGCTCGCGGCGGCGCTCTGCTCGCCTTCCCTTTCCTCCGCCGCCGCCCGCCGCGATGGCACGCTACCTCCGCTCTGGGGCCGCCGTCGCCGCCGCCGCCGCCGCCGTCTGGCCTCGCTGCCCGGCCGCTGCGCTCCCCGTGCTCAGCGCTTGGCCTCGCCCGCCCC
>NW_015394537.1:8410-11941 GCF_001527695.2 Protobothrops mucrosquamatus
GCCTCTGGCGCCGGGAGCAGAGCCCGCGCCGCCGCCGCCCCCCCTGCTACGGCCCTGGCAGCCGGCCCGGCCCGGCACCTGTCGGAGGACGCGGGGCCAGCTGGCGCTCGGCGGGCTGCGGAGGGGCGGCCGGGCCTCCCGCCGCCCGGCGTCCTCTGAGCGTGACCTTGTCCCTTCGGCGGGCAGAGGCCGCCCCTCTCTGGGGCGGGGCGGCCCTTCAGCGGCAGCGCGATGTGGCAGGAGGGTGGCAGCAGCCCTGGAGACCCTCCGGGCAGCAAGTGGGCCCCGCAAAGGAGGGGGAAGCGGCCCAGGAGCCTGAAAGCGCTCGATCCTCTTCCCGGGCGGACCGTTAGATGCCCCCGGCCGGTCAAAAGCCCCCCCCGGAAAGTTTGGTCCACCTCCGCGGGTGGGCTGGGCAGAGGGCAGTATGTCAGAAGCAGCCGCTGGTTGGAGAGAGGGGCCTGGTCCTCTTGGGGAACGTGAACCTGCCCTTCTAATCGCTTTTCACAAATGGGACGCTTCCAAAATGGGCCTTTCGGGCATTGCTGCCCCCGTGAAGGGGCCTGGGGCTGTCCAGGGCGGATACTTGGGGCGCAGGGAGGGGTCAGGGCCTTGCCACCTCTGATCCCCTCTTCTCTGCAGATGCTGACCAGAGAATCAAGGTTGCCAACCCTGTGGTGGAAATGGACGGGGATGAGATGACCCGGATCATCTGGGCCTTCATCAAGGAGAAGGTACCTGGCACTGAGACTGTGACGGTGGCCGTGAGCCCGGGGTGGGCGGTGGGAGTGCTTGCACAGAGGAGGAAGCGAAGGAGAAGCGGGGAGAGCCGGATTTGAAGCTTTGAGATGGGGAATCCTGAGGCATCCTGTTGCTTCCTGCGTGCATCTTAGGCAGCCCAGGCGATGCCACAAACCCTTTGCGCACGCAAGGCAGAGGCTCGCAGAGGAGAGCAGTGTCAGGTTCCCCTCCGTCCCTGCAGAATAGTGTGCCCCGAGGGCTTGAAAGTGATCTCTGCCCATAAAACGTGCAGAGGAGGAAGCGCACGCACACTGCCTCTCTTGGCCATAGGAGAGACTGCCCAGGTGAGGCGGGCAAACGGGTGTCTGGTCCTGACGGCTTCTTGTCTGCCGCCTGCAGCTGATCTTGCCCAACGTGGACGTGCAGCTGAAGTACTTTGACCTGGGACTGCCCCACCGGGACCAGACGGAGGACCAAGTCACCATCGACTCGGCCCTGGCCACCCAGAAGTACAGTGTGGCTGTGAAGTGCGCCACCATCACCCCCGATGAGGGCCGTGTGGAAGGTATGTGCGACCAGGCGAGGCAGAAGCTCCACCCAGGGGCATCTGTCTGAGCAAGGTGGTGGACCCAGAGGATGCCGCTGGGGTCGGAGGGGGTGGGCAAGTCACCCTGGCCCTAATGCCAGATGCGTCTCCCTTGCGACCCCTGCAGAATTCAAGCTGAAGAAGATGTGGAAGAGCCCCAACGGTACCATCCGGAACATCCTAGGTGGGACGGTTTTCCGAGAGCCCATCGTCTGCAAGAACATCCCTCGCCTGGTCCCAGGCTGGACGAAGCCCATCACCATTGGGAGACATGCCCACGGTGACCAGGTGGGCTTGCGAGGGGGGGAGGGGTGCCCTGCTGCCAGGCCACCCAAAGCAGTTCTCTTGCTGCTGGGTGTCCTGGTGCAGCTCCCAGGACCCATTTGAGACCATGGAAGGAAAGGCCTGTCGGGATGTCTGTGGGCGCCGGGAGTTTTTCTACTTGAAAAGCCACCTATGGAAGTTAAGAGAATTAGCAAAGTTGCTAACGATTTAAACAGAGGAAACTTCTGCACTTTATTCAGGGTTTAATAGTTGGAACGTTTACAGGACCTGGAAGTCATTAAGTGAATGTGAATGGGATATAATCTGCTGATCCGATCCAAAAACATTTTCCGGAATGAATATCTGAATCCAGGCTCCAATATATTAAAAAGTGTGACGATAATAATCCTCCCAGTCACAGCTTCCCGGTGGGGCCACCTCCTCTGTGGGACGATAACCTTGAATTATAGCTCAGCAAACAGTTGGGACAAGGACAGGACAGGAGAGAGAAGCCACAGACAGGACACGTCCTAGCAGGGTGGGGGATGGGCATTAGACCAGAGGTTACAAAGATGGGGGGGGGGAACCGAAGCTGAGGAATTTCCACAGCTGCTCTGAAGGCTGAACATGGGAGGAAAAGGCCCGTTTTCTAGCCAGGCCGTTCTGGGGCTCCCCTCAGCAGGGTTGGGTGGGGAAGTGAGCAGTGGTTGATCCTCCCGGATTTTTCATTTTGCAAAGCATTACTTATTTGTTGTGCCTAAACATGCGGTTTTTGAAAACCTTCCTTGTTTTTAACTGGGTTTAACTGCTTACCCCAGATGGGTTTTGATCTTGGTTTCTTTAGGGCCTGTAGGGAGGAGGGTTGGCTGTAATAACCTCTCGGGCCCTGCTTTTCAGTACAAAGCCACGGACTTCGTGGTGGATAAATCAGGGACCTTCAAGATGGTTTTCGTGCCCAAAGATGGCAGTGGAGCCAAGGAGTGGGAAGTCTTTAACTTCCCAGGCGGGGGTGTCGGCCTGGGCATGTACAACACGGATGAGGTGAGGAGGAAGAGGGGGCAGGGCAGGACTGGCATAGGCGCAACTTTCCCTGGGGGAATGCCCAGGCTCACGGGGGGGGGGGGTCTGGCCTGCTGAACCTTCCCTTGAGGGAGGGAGGGAGGGGAGCTCTGCAGCCCCACCTCAGGCCCGCCCCACTGAGCACTCGGCCTGCCTTTTGCAGTCCATCTCAGGCTTTGCCCACAGCTGCTTCCAGTACGCCATCCAGAAGAAATGGCCGCTCTACATGAGTACCAAGAACACCATCCTCAAGGCCTACGATGGGCGGTTCAAGGATATCTTCCAGGAAGTCTTTGATAAGTGAGCTATTTAGCCCAATGGGACCGGGTGGTGGTGGTGGAAGCAGCCCCCTTGGCGCTTTCAACAGGGGCGTCAGAGCCTGCCTACCAGGCCTGGGGTGCCCCTTTGCCCTGGAAGTTAATCCAGGGCCGGCCTTGCATGACGCTGTCCCTGTCTGAGGAGGGTTCCTGTCCTCCTCCCTGTCAGGCACTACAAGACCGACTTTGACAAGCTCAAGATCTGGTACGAGCACAGGCTCATTGATGACATGGTGGCCCAGGTGCTGAAATCAGCTGGCGGCTTCGTCTGGGCTTGCAAGAACTACGATGGAGATGTCCAATCGGACATCCTGGCCCAAGGTATTTACTGGCCCTACCCAGGGCACACAACCAGCAGATGGACTGGGGGTGAGAGAGCAGGACCAAGGTGCTGAGGACCCCATCCTGAGCCCTTAGCATCTGGCAAGAGTGGTCCCTCCCCCCTTCAGCTGGTGCAGCTAGGCTAGGGTGGCACCTTCCAGGGGAAGCAGCTTGGGGGGGGGCCTCTCCTAAGGACCACAAAGCTTTTTTCTGGGGAAAGAAGCGGGGGGGGGGGGACTAGCT
>NW_015394537.1:14399-17080 GCF_001527695.2 Protobothrops mucrosquamatus
GGCCCAGCGTTCAATCAATCAGAATAGAGCTGGAAGGGACCTTGGAGGTCTTCTAGTCCAGCCCCCTGCTCAAGCAGGAGAGTCTAGGCCAGGGGTAGGCAACCTGGGCTCTTTTATGACTCGTGGACTTCAACTCCCAGAATTCCTGAGCCAGCTTAGCTCGCAAACTACACCCACACATGATTTTCCACACTGACTTTTTACTGTTTACATATTGCGGACAGCAGCTTCTGAGTGGTCTTTTAGGGCAACATCTATGGCCATTTGGATGACCAGAATGTAGCCTGAGTTTCTTTCTCCCCAGCAGGTCTCTAAAGCCTCCAGGCCTTTGACAACCTCACTTGGGCAAGACGTACAATTGGGTATCCTCAGCATACTGAGAATAATGGATTCCAATCCCTCCCCATCAATATAGCCTGGGATCAACCAGAGAGGAAGAAGCGAACCAGGAGAATATGCTGCCCTCCACTCCCAATCTCCACAGCCAGCATGGAAGGATACTACGACGGATGGAATTAAAAGCTGCTGAGGGGCAAGGAGCAATGGCTGCCACCACCTTCTTCAAGACCAAAGAGCTATCCCTCTCTCAAAGAAGCCGGCAACATTTCCTGGACGCGACCACAGATATCTCCCAGGCATCTTTAACAACCTGCACCTCATAAGGAGGTGGCCATGCTCACAAGCTAAATGGCCTTGTCCATTTCATTATGTGTCAGTAACCAGTAAAACCTGCTCCAGTAGCCCCACAAGTCCACACTTCAGCCACTCAGCTGGAGCCCAGCTCTCAACAGATCAGAGCAACTTCATCTGCCGGACATCTGGAATATTCTGCACAGTGTCGCTTCCTTCAGCTTATCCTTCCTCATTGAATCACCCTAAAGCCAACTGCAGGAGAGCCCGTGTTCCCACCTGGGTCTTTGTGCCCCCTAGCAGAGACCCTGCATTTCTCTAGGACAGGGGTGGGGAACCTTGGCTCTTTTATGACTGGTGGACTTCAACTCCCAGAATCCCTGAGCCAGCATGGCTCAGTTTGGAAACCCTCAGCATGGCTGGCTCAGGAATTCTGGGAGTTGAAGTCCACCAGTCATAAAAGAGCCAAAGTTGCCTACTCCTGGTCTAGGACACTGCACTATTTTCTCCTTGGTATTTCCATTATAGCATTCACCAGAAATGGGCCTCTATCACCAACCTCAGTATTCCACTTTCCTTCCCCTGCGGTGCCCATCCTGACTTTCCCATAGTGCTTTTTAGTAAACTAGAGAAGGTTTAGCTAAGTTGTCAAACAACCTCACTCACATCAGTGCCCTGTGCAGCATGCCCTGCTAGCCATCAGGTCAGTTTTGACATACTCTGGTCAGTAGGTCATAAGCACAATCCATCTTTTGCTTCAGGTATGCTGGGCAGGCCCAGCAACTCTACTCTGAAGACTACCTAAAGTCAGGAAACGATAGCACTGAATGAATGGGGCACTGGCAGACTGGTTGGCCTTCGCGGTTGCTTTCCAGAGCGGAGCCCCCTCCTCCCCCCCCCATGCCACAGATGCAGCAGAGACTAGCCAGAGAAAGAGGCGGAAGGCCGCTTGCAGGTTGAGGGACACCATGCTCCAGATGAGCTCGCGGGAGATGGCTGGCGGTTGCAGCACCAGGACACGCACCAGATGGGCAGCTGGGTTTGGTTTTTTTTTATATGGGGACACTTGTGCTGCTTGTGCACAGACAATCACAGTTCCAAGAGAAGAAGAGCTTTACTGTCTTATGAAGACCCGGTATAAAATAACTTTTGCTAAAATAACTAGAAAGAGTCTTTCACGTTCCTTTTTTGCTGAAATTATTTCTCTTCCTACATGTTCCATGTGCTCTCTGAAAATAGAAAAGCTATTTAAAAAGAAGCAGTGCACGCACACACGCTCACACACACACACACACACTAGAGGAACTGAATAGAGGAAGGATGAAGGGGGAAAGGAGCCTCAGAGGGGGGGTGGGGGAGAAAAACAGAGTGAAAAGCGATGGAAAAAGGAAGGGGGGGATGGAGAGCTCTGAAAAGAAAGGCTGAATGGAGCTACAGGAAGGGGAAAGAGAAGAGCGCTTGAAAAGAAAGGACCCCGGATTCACAGGCTGTGCCAACCCCCCCCCCCCCTTGTGTAAAGATGTAAAATCCTTTCGGCTTTTCACATTCTCTCTCTTTGTGAGGGGGAGAAGAAAGTTAATTCACAGAAAATGAACAGAAAATGAAGGTGGCCAAATGAAAAGAGGAAGAATCTACCCTTAAGAAATCTCACTCGCTCACACACTTAGTTAAAAATCAAAATTGTGTGTGTTGTGTGTGTGTGTGGGAACATCTGCCCCAAGGAACAAAGCCTCTCTCAGCCAGAGAGAAGGGCTTTCTCTCCCAGATGGGCAGCATCCAACAACTGGAGGCCTGCCACATCCCCCTCCGTGGCCTCAGGACCTGCCCCTGGGCCTGGGCAGGAGGGGCAACACGCTCCTGGCCCTTCCTGTCCTCACTTGCCATCTGGTTTTCGGTTAATGGCAGGGGGATCAGCCAGCTGGCTAGTTGGGGCTCTCCCATTTCTTCTTCACTGCAAAGGATTGTCTGGGGGGGGGGGGAAGCAGGGCCAGGCTGCAGCCGAGGGGAGGTGGGCTGAAGCCCACGGTGTGACCAGACAAGAAAGAGGTGGT
>NW_015394538.1:0-11940 GCF_001527695.2 Protobothrops mucrosquamatus
TGAAGTCCACACATTTCAAAGGCGCCAAGTTTGGAGACCCAATACAGTCTATGGCAGTGGTGGCAAACCTATGGCACGGGTGCCAGAGGTGGCACTCAGAGCCCTCTCTGTGGGCACACGCGCTGTCGCCCCAGTCCTAGGCCTTCAGCTGGGTTTTATAAAACCTTTTCGCTTTAGGCCTCCACCGCGTGTGCAAAAAAAAAAAAAAAAAAAAGGTTCAATCAGTCAATTTCAACTCGTGGGAAAAAAAAGATCTTGCAAAGTTGGAATTGATTGATTGAACTTTTTAGTCCCATCCAGTCTGTTACCACCGCAGCCGTGCCCACCCAATGGGCCACACCCACCCAATTGACCACACCCAGCCAATGGGCCACACCCACCCGGCACCCGACCATGCATAAGTGGGTTTTGGGTTGCAGTTTGGGTACTCGATCTCTAAAAGGTTCTCCATCACTGGTCTATGGCCTAGGACAGAATTGTAAAAATTAATATCCGTGATCCATAAGCTGCTGTATTCCCCGCTATCTCTGTCCAGCATTAAGGAAGCCAGTCGAACTGCGGCAGTCAATATTCTAGAGAAGTATTTCTCAACTTCAGCTAAACTTTTAAAGATTTTTTAACTTTGGTTTTCCCAGTCGTAATATATATGGCTGTGAGAGTTTGGACCATAAGGGAAGGCTGAGCGCCGAAAAACGGATGCTTTCGAATTGTGGGGCTGGAGAAGACTCTTGGACTGCAAAGAGATCCAATCAGTCAATCCTAAAGGGAATCAACCCGGACTGTCCTTTGGAAGGACAGATCCAGAAGCTAAAGCTCAAATACTTTGGCCAGCAAATGCGAAGAGGACTCCTTAGAGAAGACCCTGATGTTGGTGAAGATGGAAGACAAAAGGTGGTGGTGGGGGGACAGCAGAGAAAAAGATGGTTAGATAATGTCATTAACGCAATGAATGTGAATTTGAGCAAACTCTGGAAAACCGGGGTGGGAGGTGGGCTGGTGGGCTTTGGTCTATGACAGGGCTTTTCAACCTTTTCACCCATTGTACCACTTTTAGGATATGGCAACATCCGAGTACCACCAGTCGCCTAGCAAGGTGTCCAAAACTTGATGACCCCCCCCAAAAAAGGAAAAAAGTGATAAAGTACAGGTAGTCCTTGACTTACAACAGTTTGCTTAGTGACTGTTCAAAATTACAATGGCACTGAAAAAAGTGCCCCCCAAGCCACAGCCGAGCAAGACACCTGCCTGCCCACCCGGTGGCGCTCTTCCTCCTGTCCGAGGTTTTCATTGTTGTGAGCATTTCTGTTGAGGATTGGCAGCGGGGGTGGGGTGGGGGGTGTTTGGTTTTTATTCCCCTGTCTGTTGGGTGGTTGCAGCAGGTTTTGGTCACTTCACATGACCCTGGGACACTGTGACCGTCATAAATATGAATCAGTTGCCAAGCATCTGAATGTAAATCACAAGACCCTGGAGGTGCTGCAACATTCCAGCTGATCGGCACTTCTTCTGGGCTCAGCAGAAGCGCCAGGATCAGCGCCGGGCGCTGATCCTGGCGCTTCCACTGAGCCCTGGTGCTTCCATTGAGCCCTGACAACCCTGAAGAAGTGCTGATCCTGGCGCTTCCGCTGAGCCCTGACAGCCCTGCAGCTCCAGCCGTCTCTCGCTCAGGCTTGTGCGGTGCTGCCACCGGTTCAGCTCATTCCCCTCCCCCGCTACTTTTCTAGGATGCTCGCGTACCACCTGCCAGGTGCCAATGTACCACAGGTGGTACCCGTACCACTGATTGAAAAGCCCTGGTCTATGATGCGACTTAAAATTAATAATAATAAAGTTGGAAGGGACCTTGGAGGTCATCTAGTCCAACCCCCTGCTCAGGCAGGAAACCCTATACCATTTCCGACAAATTGCTGTCCAGTCTCGTCTTAAAAACTTCCAGTGTTGGAGCATTCACCGCTTCTGGAGGCAGGATGTTCCACGGGTTAATTATTCTGCCAGGAAGTTTCTCCTTAGTTCTAGGTTGCTTCTCTCCTTGATTAGTTTCCATCTGTCACTTCTTGTCCTGCCTTAGGGTGCTTTGGAGAATAGCTTGACTCCCTCTTCTTTGTGGCAGCCCCTGAGATACTGGAACACTGCTATCATGTCCCCCCTCGTCCTTCTCTTCATTAAACTAGACATACCCAATTCCAGCAGCCGTTCCTTATATGTTTTAGCCTCCAGTCCCCTGATCCTCTTTGTTGCTCTTCTCTGTACTCTTTCTAGAGTCTCAACCTCTTTTTTACATCGTGGTGACCCAAACTGGATGCAATATTCCAAGTGTGGCCTTACCAAGGTGTTGTAAAGTGGTATTAAGTGGTATCCCTCTCTTGAGCAAAGGAACACAAACCCTAAAATTGGTCCCGTTCTTAGCATCTCCTATCATTTCAGCGCCCAAAACCAGACAACACAGAAGCGTTCGTAATTATGAAAAGAGGGGAACCTGTCCACTGCCCTGATGCCAATTTTATAGAAGACGAATCGGGGAAATCTTAACATTCACAGTGGAGGAATTCATAGAGAGCATTAGGCCCAGTGGACAGTGGCTGAGAATTAACATGGTTTGGGTGACCACCTCAAGGGCAGAATAGGGTGGAGTTTGCACCATCCAGAGATGTCCCATCGCTTCACAGGACAAGAGCTTTGCCTACTGCTGGAACAAATGATTGGGAGAGACCATATAGACAGGGGAGACCTCTTAACAGGAATACCTACAATGGAGTGCAATGGTCCTGTCCCCCAGACCCAGCTACTCGGGAACCCATTCTTAGGCCATCTTTTCCTGGATCTTTAGGATTATCAATAGAATATTGGCAGCAATTTTTGCCCCGGCTTGCCAGTGGCTTGCCCCGTCAGTGTTTGTCCCAATTGTTTAGTTTAAATATTCCTCCAGAAAATCTGTGAATTTATTGCCAAGTAACTTAGTCCCTTTCTTTGATGGATGCAAGCCATCTCTTTTGTACATTTTTTTCATTGGACCAGCTACGGACATTGTGACTAATATAATAAATGCTTTTAGGAAAAATATGCCTGAAAGTCATTTTAAGTGTTTCGTTAATCAGACACATGACACTGTTCATCAGTGGGGGCTTTTCTTGAAGACATCCCTCGGAGATGTTCTTCAAAGCATTTGGGGTCAAAGGGCTACAGGGGCTGCTGGCGAAGATTAGATACCATCACTAGGACAGCCCATAATAACAAACCATTCCAGAGAGCCGTAAGTCTTAAGCACAATAAAGAGCAGCTGCTCCAGATGGGAGACTGCTTCCTCGTGCCTAGTGGCAGGTCATTACCGTATTTCCCCGAAAGTAAGACCTACCCCAAAAATAAGCCCTAGTTTTGGGGCGAGGCACATACCCAAAAATTAAGCTAGGGCGGGGGTGGAGGGTGGGGAGCTGCCCCACGCGCCCCACACCCACTTACTTGGCAGCCAGGCGTCTCCTTGCCAGCCAACTTCTTCTGTGGCGTCTTTTGCAGCCAGGCCTGCATTTCTCAGTCACAGGCCCTTCCGGAAGGCCACTGCAGCCGAGGACAGAGCTATGGATTCAATCCATAGTTCGGTTCTCGGCTGCAAAGGCCTGACTGCGAAATTGCAGACCAGAATGAAGCTGCTCCTTTGGCCACAGAAGAAGTGGACCGGCTGGGCAGGGCTGTCGGTGCCAGAGGTAAGACATCCCCCCAAAGTAAGATCTGGTGCCTTTTGAAGGCCAAAAAACAAAAACAAAAACAAAAACTCGGTCTTATTTTCAGGGAAACATGGGTAATTCTTCTCCGCAAAGCCTGTCCATCTGCAAAACAGCCCCTTAGCTTTTAAGAAAGGAAGAAACTGGAAATCAATCTGAATGCCACAGCATGGCAGGTGGGAAGGACCCTCTTGGTCACTTAAGGCCTCTGTAGTCCACATAGAGTCGTACCTCGGCACTTGACTGCGTTAAAACGCATTGAATTCGGTATCTGACGCGTTTTGAAGAAGAAATCCTGTGCCGGCACTCGTCTCTCTCCTGGCAGTCAACGTGCAACGAAGAACTTGCTGACGTTGGCTGCCTCGTGCCTCGCTATTTCCGAAATAGCGGGTCACGTGGTAAGTCACGTGGATTTCTTGGTACCTGTCGGTTTACCGATGAGTACCAAGGTACCCGTCTACACCAGAGATACATGGACGTGACCTACGACAACGGGCAGATCTTTAGACCTGATTGGTATTCAAGTTGGCTTTCTCACAGAGCTTCCAGCTCAGAGCCAGTGGTGGGATTCAGCCGGTTCACACTGGTTTAGGTGAACCAGTAGCTAAATTTACCTGAATTCGGAGAACCGGCTGGCTTCCAAATGTCCAGTCGAGGCCTTGGAGGCCTCCCAGGGCTAGAACAGTCCACTGGAAGTGCATGGATACCACTTCCGGCAGTCCGTTCTAGGCCTTGGAGGCGGCCTTGGAGAAGTCCTCTCAGGCCTAGAACGGTTCACTGGAAGTGCATGGATACCACTTCTGGAAGTCCGTTCTAGGCCTTGGAGGCCTGGAGGAGTCCTTCCAGCCTAGATCGGCTCTCCAGAAGTGTATGGATGCCACTTCTGGAAGTCCGTTCTAGGCATCGGAGGCCTGGAGGACGCCTCCCAGGCCTAGAACGGCCCACCAGAAGTCCATGGATGCCACTTCCGGAAGTCTGTTCTAGGCATCGGAGGCCCAGGCCTGCATCAAATATGAGAACCGGTTGTTCCGGCATTTGAATCCCACCACTGCTCAGAGCCAAGTACCGGCGATCTTCTCTTCCCCTGCTTCTTTCTCAAACTGAGGTGAGGGAACCCTACCTGGCATAAACTGTGAATTGAAAAGGATCCGGGATGCAGAAAACCTGAACGTATTTTTATAACATCTGAACGTTGCTTAATCCCATTACATTAGCCTAACCGCAGTTTCCACTCGAACCGTCTTTGAGATCTTTGTGTCTACAAGAACACCATGGAAAGAATTCTTAACGAACATGGAAGGAATTTAAAAATAAAATAAAATAAAATAAAAAACAATCCGAGAGAGATCAACGTTCCGGAGATAATAATGGGCTTTTGGCCTGTGGTTTCTTCTGCCCCGTTGCCCCAGAGGTCCACCTCCCAATCGGTTGCTGGTTGGTGGCTTCCTTCGGCGTTCTCCATCTCTAGGGTGACCGGCCAGACACCGGTCACCAAAGCCGGTTCGGTCGTGGAAGTAGAAGCCTGAGTTTGGAGTTCTTGGTGGTTGACTGGCGTTGGGCCCTTTTCTGAACGAGGAAAAACGGAAGTTGCGGACTGAGCTTCCCAACAACTGGACAATTGTCTGTGGTCAGAACTCAGCTGGGTTACATCTTCAAGTCTATTTGTTCTGTAAGCTCATTTGGGAGATTTTTTTTTTTTAAGAAGAAAGTGTGTGTGTGGGGGGGGGACAAAACACTTGCTCTAGGAAAGTAAACCCCTTCACTTGGCATCTCCATCAATGGTACGGAAGGGCTTAAGACTCCGAAGATGACCGAGAGACACTCTGGAGCAGAGCTTTGTATATGGCAGAGTTCAGGAAGCGGGGGTAGGAGTCTCTGTGCATCAGCGTGTAAATCTGTAGCTGCGCATCGTCGAAGGTGTGCAAGGAGGGCTCCTGCATCTTGCGGTTGATGCCTTCGCGAACGCGGGAATCCAGGCTGACCTGAGCAAGGAGGGTGGGCAGGACACAAAGAGAAAGGTTATTCTGGTGGATTGTCCATCAAGGGAGATGGGACTAGTGGTTAAAGTTAAGAAGCCAGGAGACGGTGAGTTCTAGTTCCAGTATTCTAATCCCGCCTTAGGCATGAAAGTCGGCTGGGTGATTTTGGATCAATCACCAGGAGATTGGGACTTCTAGTCCTGCCTTAGATATTAAAAAAGCTGGCTGGCTGGCTGACTTTGGACCAATCCCCAGGCGATTGGGAGTTCTAGTCCTGCCTTAGACATGAAAGTCGGCTTGGGTGACTTTGGACCAACCCCCAGGAGACTGGGAGTTCTAGTCCTGAATTAGATATGAAAGCTGGCTGGCTGGGGGACTTTGGACCAATCCCCAGGCGATTGGGAGTTCTAGTCCTGCCTTAGACATGAAAGCTGGCTGGGTGACTTTGGGCTATTCCTTCTTTTTTCAGCCCAACCCACCTCACAGGGTTGTTGTTGTGGGGAAAATAGGAGGAGGGAGACATTTGTCAAGAATTTTCTCCTTGGTTCTAGGTTGGATCTCTGTTTAATGATCTTCTACCTGTTAGTTCTTGTTCTGCCCTCAGAGGCTTTGGACAATAAGTCTATCCCCTCTTCTTTGTGATAGACACTCAAACATTGTATGACAGCTATCATGTCATCCCTAATCCTTCTCTTTGTTAGGCTAGACCAGGGGTAGGCAACCTTGGCTCTTTTATGACTCATGGACTTCAACTCCCAGAATTCCTGAGCCAGCATAGCTGGCTCAGGAATTCTGGAAGTTGAAGTCCATGAGTCATAAAAGAGCCAAGGTTGCCTACACCTGGGCTAGACATACCCAGTTCCCTCACTCGTTCATCATACAATTTAACCTCCAGATTCCTTATTTATTTATTTATTTATGTATTTTTCTCATATTTATACAGTGTATATTGGAGGTGGGGACCCTCTTTGAGAGCTGAATGCAACAGAACTTCTTTTTAATGTATGCTGATTAGTGTATATTCAAAGTGACAATGAAGTTATTATTCTATTCTACTCTACTCTATTCTACAATCTTTCTATTCTATTCTATTCTATTCTATTCTATTCTATTCTACAATCTGTCTATTCTATTCTATTCTATTCTATTCTACAATCTTTCTATTCTATTCTATTCTATTATCTTTCTATTCCTATTCTATTCTATTCTATTCTATTCTACAATCTGTCTTTTCTATCCTATCCTATCCTATCCTATCCTATCCTATCCTATCCTATCCTATCCTACCCTACCCTTGCTGCTCTTCTCTGCACTCTTTCTAGGACCTCAGCATCTTTTTTGTTATCATGGTGACTAGAACTGGACCCAGTACAGCTAGGGTCTGAAAGCTCAAAAGAGTAAACCTCTGATCCCAGTGACCGATCCAGGTTGGATCTTGCAACATTATCGTGGGACACGTATATTCGCCTTCATTCCTGAATTAAAATCGGTATCTGAAATTGGTACCCGAAACATTTTAGAGTGCTGGAATAAAATACAAAATGAAATACCTCCTTGGGAGAAAGGATGGAGATGTAATCTTCATAGATCATCCGTGCTTTCTCGTCAATGTCATGTTTTTTGCATTCGCTTTTGAGTTCCTCGCACGCTAACCAAAAGAGCATGTTTTCTTCGCTGTATTCAGTCCGTAAGAATTCCCGAAACACGTTCCTGCCAGCTGGATTTTTCATCAACTTGTCAAATGACTGGGACCAGCCCTTGACTTCTTCGGTGGTCGGTTTGGTGCTGAAGCCACCAGGGACACAATCCAGCAGAAACAAAGCAAGGCAGAGTGAGTCACAGTGGAAAGAAGAGGAGAGAAGGAAGAAGAGATATGTTATTGGAGTAACATCTCAGTAATACTTACACATTATTTCTCTTGGCAGCTTTAAGACCTTCAACAGTTGAGGTCAACTTCAACAGTTGAAGTCCACACATCTCAACTCAACTAATTCAACTCAACAGTTGAAGTCGTCTTCAAGAGTTGAAGTCCACACATCTCAACTCAACCAATTCGACTCAACAGTTGAGGTCAACTTCAAGAGTTGAAGTCCACACATCTCATCTCAACCAATTCAACTCAACAGTTGAAGTCGTCTTCAGGAGTTGAAGTCCACACATCTCAACTCAACCAATTCGACTCAACAGTTGAAGTTGTCTTTAAGCGTTGAAGTCTACACATCTCAAGTCAACCAATTCAACAGATGACATCAACTCAACTCAACCAATTCAACTCAACAATTGAGGTCGTCTTCAACAGCTGAAGTCCACACATCTCATCTCAACTCAACCCAATCAAAGTCAACTCAACAGGTGACGTCAACTTCAACAGTTGAAGTCCATGTGTGTTAAAACTGACAAGTTTGAGAAGACATTGTTGTAGAGCTTTCATGCTCCTTTGCAGAAGGCTCTTAAAAAACAACTTACAGATAGTCGTCGACTTATAGCTGTTCATTAAATGACCATTCAAAGTTATAAAGGCATCGAAAAAAAGTGACTCATGACTGTGACTCACACGATCATCACAATATCCCCAGTCATGTGATCAAAATTCAAATGCTTCGCAAGCAGCATGTATTCACAATGATTGCAGCATTAACATCACTATTTGTGATCTCCCCAGTTGGCTTCTGACAAGCAAAGTCAATAGGGACAGCTGAATTTGCTTAGAAACTGTGTGATCCACTCAACGATTATTTTTAACCAGGTTTTATAACCAAGCGTCGCCTGGCATTAACTCAATGCCTTTTCATGGAGGGTGGAAAGTTTCTTGCTTGCTAAAATCCTTCTAAAAGGAAGAAACCTTGAGAATTTTTGCATCCGGAATCTGAGTTGCATAATCAACGACTTCCAAATCTGATGGGGGGGTGGGGAAGCAGTGTGTATTCTCGTAATCTTTCATGAAAGGGAAATCGGAGCAAAATCTAAATTTGCACTGGATGTCGAGAAATAAATTAGGTCCGTGCAGTGCTTTGACCTACCTTGGGCATCTCACTATACCCTTTGGCAGCTCCTTAATGAGGGAACGACCTTGAAAGACAGGTGGAGGACCCTCAGACTAGGCAACAGTCAGATAAGAGGCTAAAACAGTGATGGCGAACCTTTTAGAGACCGAGTGCCCAAACTGCAACCCAAAACCCACTTATGCATCGTCGGGTGCCGGGTGGGTGTGGCCCATTGGGTGGGCGTGGCTGCGGCGATGGCACGCATGCCCACAGAGAGGGCTCTGAGTGCCGCCTCTGGCACCCGTGCCATAGGTTCGCCACCACTGGGCTAAAACATATAAGGAATGGTTGCTGGAATTGGGTATGTCTAGTTCAGTGGTGGCGAATCTATGGTACGAGTGCCAGAAGCGGCACTCAGAGCCCTCTCTGTGGGCACGCACACCGTCACCCTAGTCCTAGGCCTTCAGCTGGGCTTTATAAAACCTTTTCACTTTAGGCCTCCGCTGCCATGTGCAAAAAAAAAAAAGGTTCAATCAATCAGTCAATTTCAACTTCTCGCAGGAACAAAAAAGAACTTGCAAAGTTGGAATTGATTGATTGAACTTTTTAGTCCCACCCAGTCTGCCATTACCACCACAGCCACGCCCAGCCAATGGGCCACGCCCACCCAATAGGCCACACCCACCCGGCACCCAACGATGCATAAGTGGGTTTTGGGTTGCAGTTTGGTCACTCGGTCTCTAAAAGGTTCGCCATCACTGGTCTAGTTTAATGAAGAGAAGGATGAGGGGGGACATGATAGCAGTCTTCCAATATCTCAGGGGCTGCCCCAAAGAAGAGGGAGTCAAGCTATTCTCCAAAGCCCCTGAAGGCAGGACCAGAAGCAACGGGTGGAAACTAATCAAGGAGAGAAGCAACCTAGAACTAAGGAGAAACTTCCTGACAATTAGAACAATTAACCAATGGAACAACCTGCCTCCAGAAGTGGTGAATGCTCCAACACTGGAAGTTTTTAAGAAGAGACTGGACAGCCATTTGTCTAAAATGGTGTAGGGTTTCCTGCCTGAGCAGTGGGTTGGACTAGATGATCTCCAAGGTCCCTTCCAACTTTATTATTATTATTATTAAGAGGCAGCCGAGCCCACAGAAGTAAAAGGGACGTGCAAACATCTCAGGAGGGACCCTCCCTAGTTTCTTGGAATGTAAAGTTGGGTGTGTGTGTGTGGATGTATTTTGAGACCTGCAAGATTCTGTTAATTTAATCTTATAATAAACCTAGTAGTATAGGTAGTCCTCGACTTACGACAGTTCACTTAAGTGACCGTTTGAAGTTACAACGGCACTGGAAAAAAAGGGACTTACGGCCGTTTTTCACACGACCGCTGCAGCGTCCCCCTATAGTCACGTGATCAAAGTTCAGACGCTCGGCAACTGGCATGTACCTATGACGGTTGCAGCGTCCCCGGGGTCAGGCGATCCCCTTTGGCCACCTTCTGACAAGCAAAGTCAATGGGAGAAGCCGGATTCAACTTAAACAACCGTGATACCGACTTTAACCCCTGCAGGGATTCACTTTGACAACCGTGGCAAGGAAGGTCGTAAAATGGGTCAAAACTCCCTTAACGATTGTCTCGCTCAGCGAGGGAAATTCGGGGATGCTATTGTGGTCGTACGTGGAGGACTACCAGACTGTTGTGATTCCTCGTCAGCCAGTGGACCCGGCAGCTGAGTCTGGGAAATCAGAGGAGGAGGAGGAGGAGCTCCAAGACTTACAATCTGACGAGGAGCCTGGCCCCTCTACTCGCGCTCAGGCTGAGACACAGCTGTGCTGGGAGGCTGAGTCAGACTGTGAGGACTCACAGCTGGAAGACATCACAGATCAGTGGTGGCGAACCTATGGCACGTGTGCCAGAGGCGGCACGCGGAGCCCTCTCTGTGGGCACGCACCATCGCCCCAGCACACGTGGTCTCTAAAAGTTCGCCATCACTGGCCTGTCAGCCAGCCTGGAGCCGCCATTAGGGAGCCCACCATCCCACCCGCCAGACACCCCCTGGATCTCCCCCAACCCTGCCTGGCTCCCACAGGTGTCCCTCCCCATAAGCAACATCGAGGTGGCCACACCCACCCTGGCCATGCCCACCCAATCTGCCATGACTACTGCAGCCGCACCCATCCAGTGGCCACGCCCACCCAATCTGCCATGACTACTGCAGCCGCACCCATCCAGTGGCCACGCCCACCCAGTCTGCAAAGTCCACCGTAGCTGTGCCCGCCGAGTGGGCCACACCCACCTGGCACCCAGCGATACATAAGTGGGTTTTGGGTTGCAGTTTGGGCACTCGGTCTCTAAAAGGTTCGCCATCACTGGTATAGGGTTTCCTGCCTGAGCAGGGAGTTGGACTAGATGACCTCCAAGGTCCCTTCCAACTTTATTATTATTATTAGTTCCTCGTTCAGTGTATTCTGTGAACTTCAATGAAAAGCTTTACATAGGTCAGATGTACATCCTTGTTCTCCCTGCTTCTCTTTTTCTGCATAACAACAGCCCTGCGAGGTAGATTGGGAGGGAGGGAGAGAGAGAGAGAGAGAGAGGCAACTCTCTTTCCGCCACTCTTTGCCTCCACCTCCCGGCTCACATTCCCGAGAGCCCCACACTCTTGCCAGCCATTTCCCAAAGCATTTTCCCCTCCCCAATCCAACGGGAAGGAAAGGAGACCATGCAGAATGCCTCTCCCAGCGCTAAACTTCATTAACGGACAGGGCTGCGGCGAAAGGGGGAGGGGGAGAATTCACCCCAATTCAACCCTCCTCGGATCTCCGCTGGTGGGCGAGCGGGAGCGCACGCACAAACCCACCCTTGTCATAGATGCTCACAAACGCCGACAGGCAATGAGAGTGGGACAGAGGAATGCAATGGGGCAGCTCCAAAGGCAAAGGAGAAGGCATTAGGAAGCCACGCCTTGGGCTGCATAATAAAAGGGAAGGTGTGGGAGGTGCTGGTTGCCGAAGGCAATCTATTCGTGTTGAGGATCGAGTTTCAGTGAATTGTGTTTTGTTTGCCTTTGCCTTTGGACATTTTACTCAGGTCTGTAAAATAATAAAAGGGGTTTTGTTTTCCTGCGGTTCCAGCCTGCTTGTTGGAAGAGGGGTTTCTCCTTGTGAGTAGGTTGGGAGAGAACACCGACTGCCTGTAGGTTGAAGAGACCCCAGAATGACTCTGCAAGAAAGGTCGTAAAATGGGGCAAAACTCGCTTAAAACA
>NW_015394539.1:0-2161 GCF_001527695.2 Protobothrops mucrosquamatus
AAAAGTGCAACGGGGTGAAAGTATTTTACACAAATCCTTCCTTGTTGCACTTTACTCTCACACCAGGAGATGTTTCCTGGTATGAAACATCTGGACGAGTCAAATGTTTCATCCCACCTGATTTCTCAACCTTGGCCACGTGAAGATGGATGGACTTCAACTCCCAGAATTCCCCAGCCAGCCATGGCTGGCTGGCTGGCTGGCTGGGGAATTCTGGGAGTTGAAGTCCATACACCTTCATGTGGCCGAGGTTCAAATATATTGCCCTACACCACTTCGCTCTTGAATTATGCACACCTGAACAGGATGTCTTCTCTGAGCTAATCCTATTTCGCAGCGTTCTTCGGAGTTTTGCTGGGTAAACACAGATCTTGGCTTGGTCTTGAGTCCAAGGAAGTAAAAACTGGTATAAACCCTCCTGGTAAATAACTGCTTAGAAGGCGCAAAATAACCTTTTGAACCATCTGGAGGACTTTGCCTTCTCGTTCCAGCGGATCGATACAAGAAGCCAGTATCGTGCAAGAAGCCAACCCAACAGAAGTAAACTCTGCACATTCGTACTGTTGTTTTTTTTTTTGTTTGAAAGTGTAAACAAATAGTAACGGTGGCGATTTTGTTTCTGTTTTTTAAATTTTTCATGCATTCTCCTCCACGAAATAATAAAACACGACGTTGGGGGAAATGATGCAAGGGGCTTGCCTTTCAGGTCCGAATTAAAATACAGAGCTTGGCCCCTAAGATTTAAAATAATAAACAGGCAGTCCTATACAGGCAGTCCCCGGCTTATAATCGTGCATTTAGTGACCGTTCAAAGTTGCAACGGCGCTGAAAAAAAGTGACTTAGGACCGTTTTTCACACTTACGGCCGCTGCAGCCTGCCCAGGGTCACGTGATCAAAATTCAGACGCTTGGCAACTGGCATGTACCTATGACGGTTGCAGCGTCCCTGGGATCAAGTGATCTCCTTTTGCGACCTTCTGACCAGCAAAGTCAATAGGGAAAGCCGGATTCGCTTAACGACCGGGTTACTAACTTAAATTAACTGTAGTAATTCACTTAAGAATCGAGAAAGATCACAAAAGGGGGCAAAACCCACTCAACAAATGTCTCGCTTAGCAACAAGGCTCCGTTGTGGTGGTAAGTCAAGGACTACAGTACCAGTAATTCTAAACAAGAATAACAACATGGGCAACTGATTTGCCTCAAAGCATTAGCCTCAAATATTACATCTCGTTATAACTACAGGTGTGGTCTTTAATCTAGAGCCCCCGGGGCCTGCTTATAAAAAAAAATCAAGGTGAGCTTAGTTTTTGCAGGACGAACTAAATTGGAGAGCTCAGTTTATAGATTAAAGAGTTCTCCGTCTCTTTAAGTACAGTATTAGAGAGGGTTTTGCTGTTCAAACACAAATCCCTCTCTGAAAAGTTCACCTTTGTTCCTTAAGACACGACACACCCCCACACACACCTGAAAAGACAGTTGCTAGCCACTTATTGACAACAATCCAGGAGGCATGAGGTTGCTAGCGTTAAATTCAGTTCTGATTCCTTACAACAGCACCTTAACTAAATCGATTAATTTGTTTTAAAAAAAGCTTGTAGCAATGCAATAGTCCAGAGACGCACATTTTAAAAAGGCCCTTGCAGAGAGAGGTGTAGTTCTAATATTGAACTGAATTAAGGCCCTTTGGTTTAGGTCCTCCTGCTTGAGCAGGGGGCTGGACTAGAAGACCTCCAAGGTCCCTTCTAGCTTCTATTCTATTCTATTCTATTCTATTCTATTCTATTCTATTCTATAGAATAAGAATTCTATTCTATTCTATTCTATTCTATTCTATTCTATTCTATTCTATTCTATTCTATTCTATTCTATAGAATAAGAATTCTATTCTATTCTATTCTATTCTATTCTATTCTATTCTATTCTATTCTATTCTTCATTCCATTATTCTATTCTATTCTATTCTATTCTATTCTACTCTACTCTACTCTACTCTACTCTACTCTACTCTACTCTACTCTTCATTCCATTATTCTATTCTATTCTATTCTATTCTATTCTATTCTATTCTATTCTATTCTATTCTATTCTATTCTATTCTATTCTTTATTCTATTATTCTATTCTATTCTATTCTATTCTATTCTATTCTATTCTATTCT
>NW_015394539.1:3925-9443 GCF_001527695.2 Protobothrops mucrosquamatus
CCCCGACTGCTCTTTAGAAGGCCAGATCCTGAAGTTGAAACTCAAGTACTTTGGCCACCTAATGAGAAGGAAGGACTCCCTGGAGAAGAGCCTGATGCTGGGAAAGATGGAGGGCAAGAGAAGAAGGGGACGACAGAGAATGAGGTAGCTGGATGGAGTCACTGAAGCAGTAGGCGTGAGCTTAAATGGACTCCAGAAGGTGGTAGAGGACAGGAGGGCCTGGAGGAACGTGGTCCATGGGGTCGCCATGGGTCGGACACGACTTCGCAACTAACAACAACAAGAGAAGAACGGGACGACAGAGAATGAAGTGGCTGGATGGAGTCACTGAAGCAGTAGGCGTGAGCTTCAATGGACTCCAGAAGATGGTAGAGGACAGGAAGGCCTGGAGGAACGTTGTCCATGAGGTCGCGATGGGTCGGACACGACTTCGCAACTAACAACAACCTTATCACGGTCTAGACCAGGGTTTCTCAGCCTTGGCAACTTGAAAAGGTACAGATTCAACACCCAGAATTCCCCAGCTAGTGGGACTGATGGAGTGAATTCTGGGAGTTGAAGTCCACACATCTTCCAAGTTGCCAGGGTCAAAAAAAAAAAAAAAAAAAAAAAAAAAGGAACCGGTCTAGAAAATAAAAGTAGATTTTTCCTGGCAGAGTTTAAACTTACTGGCCTAAAGTTCTTAAACAAAATTACTGTCTGCCGCATGAATACCTCTGCCCCACCTTTAGCTTGCCGGGTTTAAGCAAGTTGTGTTGATGCAAACAACCATTCCATGATATGCCAGCTCCTGTCAAGCTTAATATTGCCGGTTGGCTTTTTCTAAGGAGCAAATAGGTCAGCCATTCCATCATAATGTCCCTGTCAGTAAACGTCCCGAGGAGAATTTGCAGAGATCTGGGTGGCCGTAAGCACTTTCGAATCTAAGTTCTGTTGACCTTGAGCCACAAAATTTGGGTAACCCCATTCGAACCACTGTTTTGTGTCAGAGGATCGAAAGAAGCGGGGAAGGACCACAGAGCCTTCTTAAATAATGTAATATAAAACCGCAGAAGAGAGTGGGTTTTTTTCTTTTTTCTTTTACTTTTGCTCAGGCAACCTCCTCATTGGAGTAGATGAAAGATTAGGCCAGCACATGTGGAGGCCAAATGGCACTTCAGACTATATGTGAATGTTTGCAAGATGCAGCTTCAAAGGGTCAGCCCTGGATAACCCCGCCACTCCTGACAGATTTAGCGGGACACCCTGATAAATGCACACAAGTGGGAGGCTAGAATAGGCGACGTTTCCCAGTTCTTTGGGCCTCCGTCCTTCTGGAGATCCTGACATTTGGTGGATCTACAAAATAAACACTCTGGAGAATCAGCAGAGCTGATTTTGACTTTTCATTCTTATCGTAGTTTGGCCTGCAGAATTAGCAGGGGTGGACCTGAACGTTGGCTTCTGTCAACAGAGCAAAGAAATGCAAATCCAGAAATAAACAGAGGCCCCGATACCCCAAGAAGGATTGCCTGAGCAAGTCTGACATAAGCAGAAGAGGTCATTCAAAGGGGAAGAGGAAAAAATACTTGGATTTTTCTGGAGAAGTTGCCACTTAAAAGCCAGTCCTACAGTCATTGGAAAAAGCTTAGGACAGGGGTTCCCAACCTCAGGAATTTCCAGCTTGTTTGGGCTTCTCCTTTGTTATTTAAAAAGAAATAATAAAATATGGGATTAAAAAATAAACAAATAAAAATAAATAAAATAGTCCTTGAGTTATGATCGTTCCATTGCTGAAGGAATAACAAAATAACAGAGTTGGAAGGGACCTTGGAGGTCTTCTAGTCCAACCCTCAGCTCAAGCAGAAAACCCTATATCATTAGGAACAAACGGTTGTCCAATCTCTTCTTAAAAACCTCCAGTGTTGGAGCATTCACCACTTATGGAGGCAAGTTGTTCCACTGGTTAATTGTTCTAACTGTCAGGATATTTCTCCTTAGTTCTAGGTTGCTTCTCTCTTTGGTTAGTTTCCATCCATTGCTTCTTGTCCTGCCTTCGGGTGCTTTGGAGAATAGCTTGACTCCCTCTTCTTTGGGGCAGCCCCTGAGATATTGGAAGGCTGCTATCATGTCCCCCCTCGTCCTTCTCTTCATTAAACTAGACATACCCAATTCCAGCAGCCATTCCTGATATGTTTTAGCCTCCAGTCCCCTAATCATCTTGGTTGCTCTTCTCTGCACTCTTGTTATTATTGTATTATTATTGTTAAATGTGGCAAGAAAAGTCCTAAAACGGGGCAAGCAAAATTCACTTAACAAATTTCTCACTTAGCAACGTAAATGTTGGGCTCAGTTGTTGTCATACGTCAAGGAACATCTGTATACATGTCACTGATGGGAAGGGCAGAGTAGATTCCAGCTTCCTGAAATTGTGTGTCGTTTCTGTCCTTTATCGCCCATGAATATGTGCCTCGTTATCTCGCTATGGCTTAGAGCCAAAGCAAATGAACTTAACCATTATCTTAAAGAGTCCTGCCTAAGAGCTTACTTTTTTCATACATACGCTCTTTGTTATGAGCAACACTAATGGATCAAATCTCCCACGTCTCAAGGGCAACAGGGAACCTGTTTATACAGTCCTTGCTTTTCTCTCTGTCTTCCCTTGTTGACTGGCAGACGTTTGATTACCTGACTAGGTAACCTCATCAGTGCTGGGATGGTGTTGACGGTGCTTTGACAGTGATGAGGATTTTTAGGTACTGACGACCTAGTTGGGTAATCAAACCTCACCCAAAAAAATACAACTGAGGAGCACTAAGGAAGCCACAATCCTCCTCCTCCTCCTCCTCCTCCTCCTCCTCCTCCTCCACTCTGAAAACCCCACTTAATCTTCTAACACTGACGATGTTACCTAGTTGGGTAATGAAACATCTTCAAGAAAACAACTGAAGGACCTCCTAATTCAACCCCAAGCTATATAGTCTCGTTTAGTTGGACTTAATTGCCTTTAACAGAGGGCTACTAGAAAGTATCTGGGTTGCCACTAGATGGCAGCATTGATTCTTTCTGTAGCCCTCTTAGGCCACCTGTTGGCTCTCTGTGGAAATGCAGGCAGAGTTTGGGGGCAGAGTTTAAGGATGTCATCAGCTTGCACTGGCTGGGGAATTCTGGGAGTTGAAGTCCACCCATCTTAAAAGTTGCCCAGGTTGTAGAACACTGCTCTAGGCCCTTTGATGGCCTATTCTCCCAAATGTCCCTTTATAGAACAAGCACCTGCCTTGTCTCAGTAGCACCACCGGTTCCTGACCTAGGGAGGTGCTCGGAAACACTTGCCATTATAAGTGCTCTTCCCACGCTATCAAAGTCCTTATTTTTTGGCCCCAGGCCTAAGAGATACTTGCCGCAGATAGTGTGCCAGTTCTGGAGATTTCTAGGTGCAGATATGGATTACAAGTGCTTACTTTCTTTATTTGTGTTGAGAAGGTGGGAGAGGTTGATCGGATCAACCCCTACTTCTGGGTCCCATTCAAGGTGTTCGTTATCCTTTTTAAAGCCGTTTATTGGCATTGGAACCAGGATGCCCAAGAAACCATCTCATCCCAATTACATTGACCTATCCTACCCGGTCAAGCCGAGTTTGGTTGTTGACTTGCCGACGTTTCCGATTACAGACTTGGAAGGGACCTTGGAGGTCTTCTAGTCCAACCTTATGCCCAAGCAGAGAGATCTTATGTCATTTCGAACAAATGGCTCTCCAGTCGTTTCTTGAAAACCTCCAGCGACGGAGCACCCACAACTTCTGGAGGCGAGTTGTTCCACTGAATAACTGTCCTCACTGTTAGGAAATTTCTCCTAATTTTAGGTTAGATCTTTCTTGTTAAGCCTCCGTCCATTATGTCTTGTCTTGCCCTAAGATTGTCAACCCTCAGGTTGACCCATTCTCCAAAGCAAAGGAAGGCATTGCTGCATATCTCCTTGGTCAAGGAGTTTCAACTGCCAGGATCTAAGAGGGCCTGCTCAGCTCTGCCCCAGCCCTATGGGACATCTTATCTCCAGAGGTGAAGCAAGACCCTGTCTTTTGGTTTTGTGGAAGAGTGGCAAGTCCTGGTTTTGCCAATTAGCCCGGGGATCTAAAAGTCTGATGCAGCCACGGGGTGTCTGGTGGGCCTGAGGACACCCCTATTCCTTCTTAACCTCCCTAGCCTTTGAATTTTTAGCCCAATTTATTTTCAACTGGTAAGTTTGAACTTGTTTTTAAGCTATGCTTTATGCATTTATATGATTTTATAAAGCTGTTGTAAACCGCCTAGAGTGCCTTAAGTGAAACGGTTGGTGTAGAAATTTAATAAATAAAATAAAATACTTTAGGAGACTTTTCAACCCAGGTGAGACGTTTTGTTAATGCTAAGAGTTGGGCCTTTTTTCTTTTTGGCCTTTTCTTTCATTCATTACCCCAGAGAACACACCAGCTCTTACAAAAAGTGGAGACTAGTAACTCACAAGGCTATTTCATTAAGGAGGACTACTGTGGCCACACCTCATTTGTTAGGCTATAAAAGTAGATTAGCACCACTTCCCTTTCTGAGTAAACATACAGTCTCCTTTGAGTCATGGAGACTGTAAAGAAGCATCCATATTGTTTTCTTATGCTCATACCTCTAACTAATTATATGGATGACAGTTAAGCTGTTTTATTCGGTTAAGCTGTTTTATCCGGTTGACCAACCTGTCTTAATCCGGAATAAGAATAGAATAGAATAGAATAGAATAGAATAGAATAGAATAGAATAGAATAGAATAGAATAGAATTCTTTATTGGCCAAATGTGATTGGACACACAAGGAATTTGTCTCTGGTGCAGAAGTTCTCAGTGTACATAAAAGCAGTAAGTGATTAATCATATTCATAATCATAAGATACACTCCTCAAAAATCATAAGCTACAGCGTTTAGTGATAGTCATAGGATACTAAATAAGCAATCAACATAAATCATAATTTATAAGAACACAGAATAATTTCTATGTTCCATTCCTCACAGAGTCATTTCCATAAGTTGGAATTTCTTGTTTCAACGCCATCAATGTTAGGTCAAAGCTATCTTTCCCCCCCCCCCAGCTGGATGGTGGGGTTTCACGATCAGAAACCATTTCCCAAAGCCACAGGTACCTTTCCTTAACCCCACCCAAAGTGAAAACTCCATGCCTATCTCCTGCCAAAGAAACACACCCGCTGTATGAATCAGACCTTTTTTTTTTTCCCCAAGGATGCCAAACCAGCATGGGAAAAGGGACTTGACTCACAAGTCACGGGACGGGACGGATCCTGCTGCTGTCTTTCCGGGCAGAAAGCTTAAGGTTTAAAATCTGCAAGAAAAGGGACCCCGGAGATGGTAGAGAATTTGGAGCGAAATTGAAAAAGGTTGAGGATCAAGCAGGCTAGACAGAAAGGGCTGGGATCCCGAAGGCATGATGAAAGAGAGAGAGAGAGAGAGAGAGAGAGGGAGGGAGGGAGGGAGGGGAGAGAGAGAGAGAGAGAGGG
>NW_015394539.1:9750-11935 GCF_001527695.2 Protobothrops mucrosquamatus
GAGAGAGAGAGAGAGAGAGAGAGAGAGAGAGAGAGAGAGAGAGAGAGAGAGAGAGAGAGAAATTGGTTTGGTTTAAGAACTTCTGCTTTAAGGCAAAGGCCAAACTCTGATTTGTTTTCCATGTGTTCAGGCACGGATGGTTTACACAGAGAACAGCCTTAGTTCTGAGCTCCAGTTAAAAACGAGCATGTCAAGCAATACAGTAGTCCTCAAGTTAGAACAACTGGGACCAGAGTTTTCACTGCGGGCTAAGCCAGGGAGTTTTTAAGCGAGGCACACCTCGTTTTTATGACTTTTTCTTGCCACGTTTAAGTGACTCACTGCAGCGGTTTAGTAAATCCTATGGTGGTTAAGCAAATCTGGCTTTCCCCAATGACTTTGCTTGGGGGAAGCTGGGTGGGAAGGTCATACATTGTGATCGGATGACCACGGGACACCGCCACCCTCACAAATACATGCCTGTTGCCAAGCACCCAAATTTTGATTGCGTGACCGTGGGGGATGCTGCCACGGATAAAAAAGTGCAGGGAGCAGTCCTAAGTGATTTTTTTTCCCCAGGGCCGTCCTAACTTCCAACAATTGTTAAAAAGAATGATTGTGGCTTTTGACCCTGGAGAACCACTACCGGCCAAGGTGACAGGAGCTTAACCTAGAAGACCCAGAGTCTGTTTGCGTTCACACGTGCGTTTGTACCTAATGGGATGTAGAGAGAGAACACTCTTGCCCTGATTGATGGAAACAGCCTCAAAGGTCATCTAGGCCAACCTTTTCCCACCTGGAATCTGCCAAGAGGGTGAAAGCATCTCCCTTCTAAGTTCCCCGAGTCTGCTAGCTTGGTAGCCACGCCTGACAGTTACGGAGAATGATAGCAAAGTGGCAGGATTTGTGCCAGGGCAAAATGGTGGCAGAATTTCTGTGGTCGCTCCGTTCATAAATAATAAGGCAGGCCTGGAAGACAATACTGTGCGCGTTTCTGCTTGGTTTATCCAAGTTCTTTCTCTCCTGACCTTGGGACCTATCAGGATAAAACCATGCTCTTCTTGTTCCCCCCCCCCCCAGAATGCAACCCTGAGGGCTTATTTCTATCACATCCTGATAGAAATAAGGGAAGGTACTGTAGCTTGGTACAATGGCTTGGTTTAAACAGCAGGCTAAGACATGTTTTTCAACCTTGGCAACTTTAAGATGGGTGGACTTCAATTCCCAGAATTCCCTAACCAGCATTGACTCTAGGTAAATGGAAAACAACTTGCAGAGCATGCTGATAGAAAAGAAAGGAAAAAAAAGAAACATGGGGTTGGAAGGGACATTAGAGATCTTCTAGTCCATCCCTCTGCTCAAGTAGACCTTTTACCATCCTGGACAGGAGATGGACAAATATTTGTCCGATCTTTTCTTGAAAACCCCCAATCCTGAATATATCTTGATTTTATTTTCCTCCATCAGGAACAATTCTTTAAAAAAGAACAAAGAAAAAAAGAACACAGGCTTCTGAGCATCTGCAGAGTGTCTTTTAGGAGGAAGCTCCTTCTGAATTCCCCTGATCCCTTCCAATCTTTGCATGGTTGCTGTGAAGAAGAGACGATTTAAATCTCTTTGGCTAGTTTAGTTCACTGAATAAATCTCGTTGGTGATTTTCCAGATTTGCTTGCTTATAAAGCCTTTCAACTGTAATCAGCACAGCTCAGGTGTGTCAGACTACAACTCCCAGATTCCCATCATCCTCAATCAATGGTGTGCTCTTCCAAGCCTAGGGAACTACAACTCCCATCTTCTGCAGCTAAGAACTAATGGGAACTGTAGTCCGATCTACATCTAATTGGGGAAGTTGTCTAGCTTTCCACTCACCTTCTAAATATTGTGAGAAAGGGGGGAAAAGACTCACAAAAGAAACATACACAATACACCCTATAGCACACCTTATTATTACCAGCACAATCTCGGACTGGCTATAAAAGTAAATAGCCATCCATACAAAACCAATAGGCAATCCATAAGAAACAGGATCAGCAGATCCAAAATGAGAGCAGGAAATAAAAAAATATCATTGCATAATCCCCAACAACATTAAACAATAAAAAGTGGTATATCCTCACCCCCTCTGCAGAACCACACCAAGTAGCCAACAAATAGCAATAAAGCAATAGCAGTAAACATAAATAGCCACATTAAAAATGTGCTTTCC
>NW_015394539.1:14584-20911 GCF_001527695.2 Protobothrops mucrosquamatus
CCCCCCAAATTCAACAGAACAGGCTACATTTCATTTGTATGGCTCAAGGCTATTGGGGGAAGAACAGTTGAAATAGCTCTCTTAATTCAGTAGCCATGAGATTAGTGAAAATACAGAGATTTAAACTTTAAATTTTAGTCTATATTGTGAATTTTGAAGCATCCCTGCTGCTTTCCCACACATTTCTATAATAAGGACCAGGCTATCAGAGTAAAAGGGGGGGGGGGGGAGTTGCTAGAATGACTGCCAATTTTTTCTTAGCTGATCTAGCCTTGGTGGTCCAGGTGGGAAAGGTAGAAAAACAGATGTAAATCTTTAAATCTCTTCCAGACTTGAGATTTTTACAGTTCATAGATTGGCTTCGCACACCGCAATATGGCATGGGGTGCTTACCCAGTAGATAGGAGGGTGATCCAACTGCAGGACCTGCCACCCCATAGATTAGCAGGGTTGATTGGGCTTATTTTGCTGTCTTTGGGGGCATCCCGTTCTTCCTTCACCACTCCTTGTGTGATTCTCACCTGCCCCCCCCTCCCGCCCCAAACTGCATCCTTGGGAAAAGAATAACTATCCTATTTATCTGTTTATTTTCAGTAAGCTGCCTATTGGGAAGTTGGGTGGCATATAAATTTAATCAATCTATCAATCCAAGGCCACAGAATAAAACTCCCCAAACGTTTGGTTTGCTGGGAGGTTAGTAAAGCTCAGAGGAGTTATGTTGTGTTTTTCTGCATTGTTTGCTGTTGCTACTTTTTCAGATTGTAGGTTTTGACATTTATATTGTGTTTTTTAAATTTTTAAACTTGATGGCTGATCAGAGTCTCTGGGGTAGGAAGGGTAGCGATAGATAGATAGATAGATAGATAGATAGATAGATAGATAGATAGATAGATAGATAGATAGATAGATAGATAGATGGATGGATGGATGGATGGATGGATGGATGGATGGATGGATGGATGGATGGATGGATGGATGGATGGATAGATAGATAGATAGAAAATGGATGGATGGATAGATAGATAGATAGATAGATAGATAATACAGAAAGATAGATAGATGATAGACAGACAGATAGATAATAGACAGATAGATAGACAGACAGACAGACAGACAGACAGACAGACAGACAAGCTATACTTGTACGATTCCCATGTGACGCTAACACCAAAACTAACATTGTTACTTATTATGTACAAACCAGATCACTGGGCAGAAAAAAAACCCTGATTTTGATACTGAGGGAAAATAATGTATTTCAGGATGAGGGGAAGCAACTAGATCAGTGGTTCTCAACCTTTTTAATGCCGCGACCCCAACCGGTCGTAAGTCGAGGACTAAACCGGTCGTAAGTCGAGGACTTTCCCTGCCTGGGAGCGCCGCACATGTGTGGTTCCGCCCCCTGCGCTGGCCGAGGCATAGCTGGCAAGCGGCAGAGACGGAGCAGGCCGACCACCAGCTGGCCCAGCCCAAGGGAGGTAAGGCACCCGCCGGAAAAGGGGGAAAAAATGGCGGACAAAAAAAATGGCGGACAGCCTTGCTTGGTGACCCCCATGAAATGGTCGATCGACCCCAAATGGGGTCCCGACCCACAGGTTGAGAACCACTGAACTAGATTATATATCAGAGAGAAAAAAAACAGCATTTGCATTCTTCAACTAGTAGTTGTGGTAGAAAACTCCCTGACATTTATGGATCGCAGCTGAAGTTGGGAAAATCTTTCAGCAAAAAAAAACAGAAGCCGAGAGTAGAAATAGCCCAGCAAGAGAGTAAACTAACTTCATACAAATCCATTGTGCTAAGTAAAGAAACTTTTTTTAAAAAAAAAAATCCATGACTGAGAAAATGCCGCACTAAAAATACAATTTCCTTTCAAGTGGCTTTAGTTCAGAATTGAAAACACCGAAGAATGTTTTCTCCCTCATCTTGGAAACATTGCTAAAAGCTCAGTAAGAATTTACTAAAACAATCTGCTGCCTTTTTACAATTTTGAGGCCAGCCCTTGTGTTTTGAAAGGCAGCATAGACATGAGGGAAAAGCTATTTATTTCGCAACTTCAGATGTGAGCACAGTTCTGATGATTAAATGAAACTCAGGAAGATATTTTTTATGCAGAATGTTTGGGCATAATTTATATCGTGTTTATATATTTAAAATGCATCCTTGAATAATAATTTATCGTATTGCGCTGATTGTTTTTTAAGAGCCTCTGGAGTAATAAAGTCTAATTTTTTAAAATATTTAAAACGTCCACCTCCTTGCGGCACGCAAAGTAAATCTTTAATTCAAATGGCAAATGTGTCTGGAATTGCTGAATTAAGTGCTTGTGGATGTATCTGTGATGAAATCAGCCAGCAACGTGTAATTTGTAGTCCAGTGAGTAAAAGCTGCTCTTTTTCCCTGAGACCATGTTCCATTGCTCAAATTTATATTAATAAAAATAATTTAAATTTACTGCTAAATGTATTGATACGATACATAATTTAAATCTGATGAAGTCTTGGTACATAATGAGCTGGATTTAACTGTAGCTGTAGTGGATAACTATGGTAGTGTAGCAACATCAAGAGATACAATAGAAAACAAAGAATTGGAAAAGATAACTAAGAATCAAGATCTGAAAATCGAAGTTGAAAAATTATGGCCTAAACCAACTGTAGTTTAAACCAATCCTCTTCTTCTTTGCACACCCCACTCCTTTCTAGCACTGATGCTGATACCTAGTTGAGTCATGAAAGGTCTGCAAGAAAACAACCAAGTTCAGAGAGCACCAAGGACGCCACAATATCCTGATCTACAAATGTTCTCTTCCATGTGTAAATATATTACACATAAACCTTACAATCGTTGAGGTCTTGTCCTTGCAAATACCGTGGAAGCACCGATGATAGCCAGTACATTCCTTCTGACAGCATGAGCTACAGACTGAGCCACCAATAAAAAACAGTTCTTTGTATCAAAAACTGCACATCCAGCAAAGAGTTGCTGCTTTGATTGAGAAAACATGGACCTGAAGATGCTGAATTTATTTTGGCCATTCATTTTCTGTTGCAGAATATGATTTGAATATTCGTTTTCTTCACAACAGACGAAAATCATTCTCATCTTTGAAGAACAGGTGGAAACATCAACCACTCTTTGTTGAGAGTTGTTGAGAGTTTGGAAAAAATTCAGAAAAGAGCAACTAAAATGATCAAAGGCCTGGAGACTAAAACATACGAAGAACGGCTGCAGAACTTGGGTTTGGCTAGTCTAAAGAAAAGAAGAAATAGGGGAGACATGATAGCAGTTTTCCAGTATTTGAGGGGCTGCCACAAAGAAGAGGGGGTCACGTTATTCTCCAAAGCACCAGAGGGAAGGACGAGAAACCACGGTTGGAAACTGATCAAAGAGAGAAGCAACCTGGAATTAAGGAGAAACTGGCCTCCAGAAGTTGTGGGCGCTCCATCACTGGAGATTTTTAAGAAGAGACTGGACATTCACCTGTCTGAGAAGGTGTAGGTTCTCCTGCTTGAGCAGGGGGCTGGACTAGAAGACCTCCAAGGTCCCTTCCAGCTCTATTCTATTCTATTCATTCTTGAGTTCTTTTGTGATAAGAGGATTTGCAAAATTGTAGAATCTTATTATCTTCCTAGGCCACTAGATGGTGAGCAAGTTTTGCAAATGAGGGCCAGAACGGAGGAACGTCCGTGTCCTTGAAATGTATAGGCCATTTGCTTGCTTGCTTTTGCCTAGCAAGCTTTGAGGGAACCTTGAGTTGCAACGTACCACTACTCTGTGAAGTGAGTTGTATCTCCACCCCACAAAGTGAACCCTTTCAGCTCTTTAAGCAACAGGCGTTGTCTTAGAGCGCTTGGGCGCCCCGATAGCCAGCTCCCCAGGTACTGATGGAAGAGAATATTTGTAGTTCAGCATTGGATCTGATGCTGTCTAAGCTCAGTTGCTTTTTTGCAGAAGTTTCATTACCAAACTAGTAACATCCTTTGGGCTCAATTGTGGCCATAACTCGAGGACTACCTGTCGATACAACGAGGCATCTTCTCTTTATTGCTGATGTGCGCAACCCTCCAGATTGTGTGGGCCGATCACAAAGTTTTTCTTTTTCTTTTTTAAAGCAGAAAGACGTGCAAAGAATCAAAGAACGTAAAAAAAAAACCCCATACTGAAAACACACCCTAGAGAAAGAGCGAAGAACTGCAAGGGAGAAAGAAAAACCCAGCCCAGGAAACATATCAACATATCAAAGCATTCCTCCAGCATCGGATTGGCACTCGAAATCAAACAGAATGGGCAACGAGTGAAATGCCTGGGAGGAAAAAAATATATGCAACAATTCTAGGAAAAACAGGCCATCCGTGAGGTCTCCTTTTGTAAGCCTTCCTCCTGTTTGGGGCTACTTGTTCCCACTTCCCTTGGCAGATGCTGCAGTGGAGGGCCCAGAAGTTGGGTCCCAAAAGGCCACCGAAGTGGAGGATCCATACCAGAGATGATGATGATGACGACGACGACGATGATGATGATGATGATAAAGTTGGAAGGGACCTTGGAGGTCACCTAGTCCAACCCCCTGCTCAGGCAGGAAACCCTATACCATTTTGGACAAACGGCTGTCCAGCCTCTTCTTAAAAACTTCCAGTGTTGGAGCATTCACCGCTTCTGGAGGCAGGTTGTTCCACCGATTAATTGTTCTAACTGTCAGGAAGTTTCTCCTTAGTTCTAGGTTGCTTCTCTCCTTGACTAGTTTCCATCCGTTGCTTCTTGTCTTGCCTTCAGGTGCTTTGGAGAATAGCTTGATTCTCTCTTCTTTGGGGCAGCCACTGAGATACTGGAACACAGTTTCCATATCGTCCTTCTCTTCTTTAAACTAGACATTACCAAGGAATTGCAACCTAGAGGGACCCCAACCTTCCATCTTCCATCAACTGAGGACCTCAAGATTCAACTGTTTGTTGTACGGATTGGCGTCCAGGCCCTTTTTTGTTGCTCTTCTCTGTAGTCTTCTTCAGAATCCACAACAGCCACGTCTCCCACGGGACGTAGAAGCCACCCCTCTCTGCCCAGTTCACCTCCCCAATGTTGTTTTGTGTTCTTCTGGTAGTTTCAATTTGTGTCGGGTTTGAAGTTCCATCACCAGACTCTTTCAGGTGCAACTTCTCAAGAACCCCTTGGTTACACAAATGGAAAAAGCATCCAGTATCCATAAATGACGTGTTTCTCCCTCGTAGCTTCTCTGAAATGTCTACAGGCGTCTCTTGTCCATGCCTGGTTTCCATTTGCTCTCAAATGGGCTGTGGAGATGGAATCCCGTCAACAAAGTCATTTCCCATTAATCTCTAAACACGGGACATATTTCCCAGTTAACATCACGCAGAGTTGCCCAGGTTTGTTTTCCTTCAGCCTCCCTTCTCTTTTCCCATGTTTCCTAGCAACGGAAAGGATTGTATTCTGCATTCTTTTCTTTTTTTTCTAACATCTTACAAAGCCGAGTGACCCTGAAATGTAAATTTCAATCAGAAGCGAAAGTTGTTAAGAGTTCAGGGTGCTGCATTCAATATTCATTTTGCTCCATGTCTCTCGTTTCTTTTTTTTTATTGCAAAGGGATAAAGATGAGAACGCGGCGCAAAGGAACCGTTGCAAACTGAGATAAGCTGGAAGATGATGGTTAATCTTGGACTGGGAACAATTCAACTTTAAATCCGCCTTCAGCTCTTCCATTCCAAAAAGACTGAGATACAGGAAGTCCTCACTTTTCAACGGTTTATTTAGCGGCTGTTCAAAGTGACAGCGGCACTGAAAAAAGTAACTTACGACCGTTTTTCACCCTTACGACCGTCGCAGCATTTCCCCAGGGTCACGTGATTAAAATTCAGACTCTTGGCAACTGACTCGTATTTATGACGGTTGCAGTGTCATGTGATATCCCTTTTTGTGACCTTCTGACAAGCAAAGTCAATGGGGAAGCCAGGTTGATTTGAGAACTTGTCATTTGCGAAGATATGAGAAGATGCTGAACTTCTGAGTTGGGAGCTGTTGTATCCCTTGTGCCCCAATTCACACAATGTGTCATCATCAAAGGATAAAAGGTCCTTTTATCCAGTACAGATGGATACTTTAAAAGCCTGATGGTTTAGCTTTCTTGCTTCCAGGGAAAAACAACCTTTTGCCCTCCCCCCCTGCTGAGCACGATCCAAGCCCCCAAACCTAAATCTAGTTTATACATTCGGGAAGATCAGTGCCCACCTTTGTGTGAGAGGGACCTCGGAGTCCTAGTGGACAATCACTTAAATAGGAGCCAGCCTTGGGCTGCAGCTGCCAAAAAAGCCAAC
>NW_015394540.1:0-5670 GCF_001527695.2 Protobothrops mucrosquamatus
AGGTTGTTCCACTGGTTAATTGTTCTAACTGTCAGGAAGTTTCTCCTTAGTTCTAGGTTGCTTCTCTCCTTGATTAGTTTCCACCCGTTGCTTCTTGTCCTGCCTTCAGGCGCCTTGGAAAATAGCTTGACTCCCTCTTCTTTGTGGCAGCCCCTGAGATATTGGAACACTGCTATCATGTCCCCCCTCGTCCTTCTCTACATTAAACTAGACATACCCAATTCCAGCAGCCGTTCCTTATATGTTTTAGCCTCCAGTCCCCTAATCATCTGTACTCTTTCTAGAGTCTCAGCATCTTTTTTGCATCGCGGTCTGAAGTCTGAAAGTACATCTCTCCCCCCTCACCTTTACAGTCCAAGAAACTAGGGAAGGTCCCTTAGGAGATGTTTGCCACCCCCATATTCCTTCTGCAGACTCAGTTGCCACTTGTCTGATAGTTGCCTAGTCTGCAGCTCTTCCACTTGTCTCTCAAGGTCATCCCACATACCGTTACAATGGCAATGGATGCACTGTTGCGCAAGATCTGAAGGAACAGAACAGAACAGAATAGAATAGAGCTGGAAGGGGCCATGGAGATCTTCGTCCAGCCCCCCGCTCAAGCAGGAGAACCTATATCATTTCAGACAAGTGACTGTCTAGTCTCTTCTTAAAAATCTCCAGTGATGGAGCGCCCATGATTTCTGAAGGCAAGCTGTTCCACAGGTTAATTGTCCTCACTGTTAGGAAATTTCTCCTTAATTCCAGGTTGCTTCTCTTTTTGACCAGTTTCCAACCATTGTTTCTTGTCCTGCTTTCTGGTGCTTTGGAGAATAATTTGACCCCCTCTTCTTTGTGGCAGCCCCTCAAATACTGGAATACTGCTATCATGTCTCCCCTATTTCTTCTTTTCTTTAGACTAGCCAAACCCAAGTACTGCAGCCGTTCTTCATATGTTTTAGTCTCAAGGCCTTTGATCATCTTAGTTGTTCTTCTCTGAATTTTTTCCAAAGTCTGAACATCGTTTTTGTAGTATGGTGAACAAAATTGGTTGCAGTATTCCAGGTGTGGTCTTACTAGGATTTCATAAAGAGGTACTGATACTTCTCGTGATCTTGAGTCTTCTGTTTATATAACCCAGAATTGTATTAACTTTTTTGGCTGCTGCTGCTGCACACTGCTGGCTCATATTCAAATGATCATCCACTAGGACTCCAAGATCTCTCTCACAGTTACTGTTTTTGAACCAGGTTTCGCCTAACCCAGTGATGGCGAACCTTTTAGAGACTGAGTGCCCAAACTGCAACCCAAAACCCACTTATACATCGTTGGGTGCCAGGTGGGTGTGGCCCATTGGGTGGGCGTGGCTGCAGTGGTAACGGCAGACTGGGTGGGACTAAAAAGTTCAATCAATCAATTCCAACTTTGCAAGATCTTTTTTTTCCCGCGAGAAGTTGAAATTGACTGATTGAACCTTCTTTTTTTTTTTGCACATGGCAGCGGAGGCCTAAAGCGAAAAGGTTTCTATAAAACCCAGCCGAAGGCCTAGGACTGGGGCGACGGCGCGCGTGCCCACAGAGAGGGCTCTGAGTGCTGCCTCTGGCACCCGTGCCATAGGTTCGCCACCCCTGGCCTAACCTGTACTTACACCTTTGATTTTTCCTGCCTAAATGTAAAACTTTGCTTTTTTCCACATTAAAGTACATTTTGTTGGATAGGACACATTGTTCAAGTTTGTCAAGATCTTTTTGGTTCCTGAGCTTGTCTTCTGGGTTGTTGGCTATTCCTGTCAGTTTGGTGTCATCTGGAAATTTGATGAGTTCCCTTCTATTCCCTCATCTAAGTCATTTATGAAGACATTGAAGAGTACGAAGCCTTGTGTGGTACTCTACTACTTACTTCTCTCCATGTGGATATAGTACCATTTAGGACTATTCATTGAGTACGGTTTGTCAGCCAGCTACAAATCCATCTATTCCGCCTCTTTCTAGCTTACCAAGAAGTAGGTTGTGGTCTACTTTGTCAAATGCCTTACTGAAATTAAGTATACTACGTCCACAGCATTTCGCTGATCTATTAATTTAGTCACTTTATCAAAGAATCAGGTTAGATCAGTGGTTCTCAACCTGTGGGTCGGGACCCCATTTGGGGTCGATCGACCATTTCACGGGGGTCGCCAAGCAAGGCTATCCGCCATTTGTTTTGTCCGCCATTTGTTTTGTCCGCCATTTTTTTCCCCTTTTCCGGCAGGTGCCTTACCTCCCTTGGGCTGGGCCAGCTGGTGGTCGTCCTGCTCTGTCTCTGCCGCTTGCTAGCTACACCTCGGCCGGCGCAGGGGGCGGAACCACGCATGTGCGGCGTTCCCGGGCAGGGAAAGTCCTCAACTTACGACCGGTTGGGTAGTCCTCGACTTATGACCGGTTTAGTCCTCGACTTATGACCGGTTTAGTCCTCGGCTTACGACCAGTTGGGGTCGCGGCATTAAAAAGGTTGAGAACCACTGGGTTAGATTATCATGGAGAAAATCTAAGTGGTCACTAAGAGTCAACACCAACCTGACATCACATAGTCAGTTAGTCGATCAATATGGCAAAACTCATGGCACAATCTTCTTTTGATACCATGCCCAGATTTTCTAAAGCTTTATTGTGGGAGATCTATTTGGCTGCTGTCTTGTTCATATTAGCACCAATTTTGCTTTATTGTTTGTTTGCCTTCTTTGTTGGGTTTGGTTATTTTCTTGTCTAATTCCTAGCCGTTATGTGGTTGATATTATTTATTACCCTGCATTTCTTTTTAGCTTTTTTTTTATGTGAACATTTCAAAAATGTACTACACACATAAGCCAGTCAAATATATAGAGCAAGAGAAAGCGTGTTCATTGCCAAGAAGAATAGGTAACCTATAATTTGTATTTTCAAGTTATTCGCATGAGTTAAATCAGGATCAGTTTTTGTTCATTTCTTTATTATATGTTTTGAAAGAATATAAGAGTACAGGAGGTACAAATAAGAAAATCAGATGCACATAGAAACAAATCTGAAAGATAATAAAGTTAAGATATTCCAATATGTCATTTGATGCTTATGGTATTATGAGATATTTCATATACATTTTCTGTCAAAATCCACTGATATTCAAGGATAGATATTGCTGGAAGAGAAAAACCGCAGCATATCAGATTGTGATTATCTATCTCCTTAGAGAGGAGATGAACCTATCCATCAAGATGGACCCAGAATGTTCCCTGGAGAATTTGCTTCATCCAGAGACTAAGACAAAAAAGGAAACGCAGCCTAATTCTAGCTGTGTGGGGGCATTAGAAGTTGAGTAAGGGAAACATGTTATGACTTTTAGGAATTCTGATTTATGAATCTTAATTCTGATGCATGAATACCTCAAAGCTTGAGACATTTGTGTAAATACACAACTAAGCACCATACAGCATCCAAGCTCAGAACTTTAGCTTTAAATAATTTAATTGCTACTGGGACATGGTTATTACCAAGTTGACTAGCACATTGGTAATCAGAAAGGATGATCTTTAAGCTCTTATTTAAGCTCACTCAATTGGCTGGTCCAGCAGGTGGAAGATTGAATGTAAACACTTAAGTACTTACAGGTTTTAGCCCACTTGATAAGTCTCCCATTGATATTCCAACTAATTAGAGTTTTAAAGTGCTTTCGTGAGAGCATTAAACCTTCATTTTAGAGTAAGTGGTATTCCTTAGAGCAATATGGTATTAGTGCTTTGAGGCATCAGTGCATGCCCACATGGGATATAGATGGAATGGCTACATCATTGATATATAGGAGAACAGAGATAAGGTGAAGAGCAAAAGGCGGAATTCTGCCTTAGCAAAAGCCTTAATAATATCATTGATGTACAAATTAAATAGCTTTTTGCTGTGGAAGAAAAACTAAACATGGTCAGAGATACTGAATTCAGCCTTGAATTAGCTATTGTTGTTCCTACATTCCTTGTTTCATCTAACATAAGATCATGAACTTTATAACATTAATGTGCTCGTCGTTGTCAGCCATTCAGTCATGTAATTAAATTAATTTGTTTAATTAGTGTGCTGCTTGCAACAATTTCCAAATTGATTATATATGTCCTCAGTATGAGCTTAGCTGCTATGCTTGAGCACAAGCTTTATTACAATCAGGTGATTTTTTTAAAAAAAATGCTTACTTTTTATTAGCATGTACATGTATTTTTCTTCCCCAAAAAATATGGAAGCTACAAATCATAAATATTGAAAGAGAAAAATCTGTCAACATTGATGAAACTGCCGAGATTAGAAAGAAAATACTTGTAGCCCTGTGTAGGCAGCCTGTGAACCCTAAGATGAAACCACACCTGTTGTTTCCAATAGATTGTTCATACAGGGACGTCTTGCGAAGTCTAAGCTTAAATAACTTCAGGTTTTTGTTTTCCATTATTAACCATCAAACAGCGTAGAGTAAAAATAAAAGGTATATGTCATATTTTCATTACATGAAATGTTTGAAATACCTTGAATTCTTCCCCTCTCTTAAAATTTCCTGACAGGTTGGGGGAGGGGGGAAATGACTATTACTACTGTCAGATATATCGTTTTATTATTAGATCTCTTTTTTTCATATTACATCTGATGAAAAGTTATACGTGAACCTACTTGAGCTGAAACAGGGTGCACTTCCATTCTCAATTCCCACGGGAAAAATATTTTGCTGTTCTCCAGACAATATTATTAGATGGATATTCATATATTTTTATTATTATTAAGTGGTTATTCATATATCTTTAAACCTGGTTTTTTTTAAAAAAGTATAGATCAAAACTTATTTTTTGGTAAGAGAATGGAGTTCAGCTGCTGCTAAATTTGATTGTATGCTGACTTACTCCTTCTCTCTCTCTTAGCTATTTCCTTTTGGGGTAAGATTGATTATTAGTACTTCCACTGAGGTGACATTCAGGATTTACCTCATTGATATGATGATGATGATGATGATGATGATGATGATGATGATGATGATGATGATGATGATGATTAAAAAAAACAGACAAACAGACAAGCAACATAACACCCCGGACTTAACAATTGTCGATAAGAAAGACAAAAAAAGTCTGGATAGTGGACGTGGCAGTGCCTGGAGACAGCAGAACAGACGAGAAAGAACTGGAGAATATAACAAAATACAAAGACCTACAAATAGAAATAGAACGAGTGTGGCAAAGGCAAGCAAGGATAGTACCAATAGTAATAGGCGCCTTGGGTGCCATCCCAAAACAACTGGAGCACCACTTGAACACCATTGGCATTGACAAATTCGCCATTAGTCAATTGCAAAAGGCGGCCTTACTAGGAACTGCTTCCATCCTGCGACGATATCTGTAATACCATCAAACATCCACATCTGCCTACCCCAGGTCCTTGGTAAGGACTCAATAGGTAGATAAAAATGCCAAATCCAGTCTGAACATCTGGCTGACTGTGTGATGATCAATAATCCTGAGGAGCTAGGTCACGACTCGGCGGAACATCAGGCTGCGGCCTGGGATGTGGCCGCAGCCGCAGCACTGGACCGAGTCGTGCCGCTGCGGCCTCTGACCCGGCGTAGATCTCAACTGGCCCCTTGGTTCACCGAGGGGCTGAGAGAGATGAAACGCCGGAAAAGACGCCTAGAGAGCAGTTGGAGGGTTACCCG
>NW_015394540.1:7075-11317 GCF_001527695.2 Protobothrops mucrosquamatus
ATTCCAGCTTGCAGGACTGGCCTAGGGTAATTTTTAGAGGGGTTTTAATTATATTTTAATTGGACTACGTTTAAATATTTCTTTTTAATTAATTTTAATTTTGTAATTGTTATTTGTGTATTTTAATCGATTGTCAGCCGCCCTGAGTCCGCAAGGAGAAGGGCGGGATATAAATTGAATTTAATAATAATAATAATAAAAATAATAAAAATAATAAAAATAATAAAAATACTAATAATAAAGTTGGCAGGGATCTGGGAGGTCTTCTAGTCCAACCCCCTGCTCAGGCAGGAAACCCTATACCATTTCAGACAAATGGCTGTCCAGTCATTAAAAACCTCCAGTGTTGGACAGCTTGTCCAGTTCCGACAGCCCCCCCATTTACAGTCACATGACCATATTTTATTACGGTTTTGCCAGAAACTTGTTTTTAGTTTTGATTTCTGACAAAAAAAAACAACTACCCATAGAGAACAATGGGTTGGCTCAATGACCACCGTGTTCACCTTACAACTACAGCATTTGCTTTACAACTGCTGCAAAAAAGGTCATAAAATTGGGCATGGACATATGATGACCCACTTAACAACCACCATGTTTTATAACCGAAATATTAGACTCCATTACCTTTGCAAGTCAAGGTTTACCTGTAAATAAAAGAGCTCAAATATACGTCAGATAATATGAATTGATGCCATCTAGATCAGTGTTTCTCAACCTTGACAATTTTAAGGCATGTGGACTTCAACTCCCAGAATACCACAGCCAGCAATGCTGGCTGTGGAATTCTGGGAGTTGAAGTCCACATGCCTTAAAATTGTCAAGGTTGAGAAACACTGATCTAGATTGTTGGCAATAATCAATTCAATTCCTAAAGATAGGATTTGGGCAAAGCGGGCAGCGCCTTCTGTTGATTAAAAACTCTTTATTTTCGATCATGACATGTCATGAAAGCACATCAGAATAAGTGAGATTCCCCCCCACCCCATCCCGGATGTCTCCTTATGCCAACAATCCTTACCCAGAAGGACGTGAGGCAAACTTCACACTAGCTTCTCTTCTTTTTTTAGGATTGACATTAATATAGATTTATATTCTTCAGAATTGGTTAATACATCCTGTTCAGAATTCTTTTATATTTATTTTGGATGGTACAAAATGCAAGTCTTCAAACTTTGGTCGTGTATTCTAGAAAAAAGTATCCATTATTTTTTATTATTATTATTTTAACTGAACTCTTTGCTGGAAAGCTTGCTTACCTTGTCCACCAATGGAAAATAAATAATACCAGTATAGGGCAAACTAAGGCCTTTAAATATCTGTGAATTATTTTTCAACCCTCTGCTGCCTGGGAAGAATAAACAAAAGCTGTCGCAGATTAGGCCCATGGGACTCTCAATGCAATTTAGTATTTTGCTGGTAGAGTAAGTGGTAATTATGTTCTCACTGCTTTAAACATCTGTAAAGCTGAAGTGATTCCCTTTTGGCTTTCTGGTTCCCAAATTTGCATTGATAAAAACTCAAATCCTCACGAATGGTCCAATCCAAATGTTTAAGATTGATGAGTTCTGAGGAACCTCAAGTATAAAACTCATTAGGTTAGGAATTCTGAACCAGCTCATTAAGGAGCTTTTAGGAACTCTTGACACCTTAGATTTTGGTTTAAATGGGTGCTTAAGGAGTCATTTCTGGTCTTGATTCTTTTACAGTTTTCAGTCATCTTGGGGGGGAAAGGAAATTCAGTTTTCAATTCTTCACTACTGCTATCTTACAGCCCAGTATTTGGTTTCATTGGGTTCAGGAGAGCCAACATAAAGTTAAAAGAGACCCAGGATCTTCAAAGTGATTAAAGTTCAGTCCCTCCCTTGCTCTGAGAATAATTTTGGGTAGAAGACTATTGCCTAATCTAATCTGGATTGGTGTTTCTTTTTCCTAAACTGTCTTAGCAGGTCTGATGAGGAGAAAGCTTGCCAGCAATTGGCCAAAGTATCTGCAGAAATATCTAGAAAGATGGCTAGTTTTAAGCACAGCTGCTATTTATTATTAGGAAGCTAATGGTATAGTCTTCTCGATTATTAGTTGCATATATTTGTCTAATCTTCTTGTGACATAAAAAGGTAAAGGTGTCCCTGCAGATTTCACTCCACTAGTCATTGTCGACTTTAGAGGGTGGTGGTGCTCATCTCCATTTCAAGGTCATTGAGCCAGCACTGTCTGAAGACCTTTCTGTGGTCTTGTGACCAGCATGATGTCACAGAGCGCCGTTACTTTCCCACTGAAGTGGTACCTATATATCTATTCACATTTGCATGCTTTCAAACTGCTAGGTTGGCAGGAGGTGAGGCAAGCCGTGGTGGGATTCAAATATGTGAACAACCGGTTCTCAATGTGGATGCCGCTTCCGGAAGTCCATTCTGGGCCCGGGCAACAAAAAATTAGCTACCGGTTCTGCCAAAGTGGTGCGAACCAGCTGAATCCCACCACTAGAGGCAAGTAATGGGAGCTCACTCCATCATGTGGCAGTTGGGTCTCAAATCTGGGCTGCTAGCTTTCCACTCAACAAGCCCAACATCTTAACTGCTGAGCCACCATGCCTTCTTGTGACATGGTCAGGATTAATAGATTTCCACATACCTTTGTGAATTTCAAGTATTTTTTTTAAATAAAGGTTTTGCTTTTTGTACTGTGCCTCTCTGTCTTGATTGCAATAAGTTGGTGTGAAAGTAAGAATTCGTAGAATGAATGATACTGCTCCTATAGCATAGGAGGGTGATAGTTGCAAGTTACTTTCCAGCCAATGATGATAACGATAGAATCTGGGATGGGCTTTGGGGGGGAAATGATGCAATGTTCTACAATATATATATCTTTCTCCCATATTGCAGTGAATGCAATCTGGAGAAAAATATAAATATAGATTTTGTTAGGTGACAAGATGGATGGGTGAGAATAAAACAATGCAGAAAAAGTGAGCCATGTGGAGAACCAAGAATAGATTTAAAATGGTGATAGTTTGCTCAGCATCATTTTAGAAAAAGGTTTGTTTTGAACATGGGCTTTTAAACATATTTTTTTGAAGGAAAGGAATGAACATAAACCCATGATTGATTTATAATAATAATAGTAATAATAGTCGTAGTCGTAGTAGTAGTAGTAGTAATAACAACAACAACAACAACAACAACAACAACAATAATAATAATAATAATAATAATAATAATAATAATAATAATAATAATAATTAAAAAAAAAAAATAAAGTTGGAAGGGACTTGAAAGTCATCTAGTCCAACCCCCTCCTCAGGCAGGAAATTCTATACCATTTCAGACAAATGGCTGTCCAGTCTCTTCTTAAAAACTTCCAGTGTTGGAGCATTCACAGCTTCTGGAGGCAGGTTGTTCCACTGGTTAATTGTTCTAACTGTCAGCAAATTTCTCCTTAATTCTAGGTCGCTTCTCTCTTTGATTGAAGGTTTTTAAGAGAATTAGTGAAGGTTTAAGGGTACTGATGGAAGAGAATAACTCAGGGTTGAACTGTGGGGTCCTCTCTGAACTTGCAGACATTTCATCACCAACTATGTAACATCATTAGTGTTAGAAGGAAGTGGGGTTTGCTCTCTTAATATGAGGGTAATGAGAGGTTCATAATGTGGGCAGACCTAAAGGCAGTGTGAACCTAGAAGAAAAGGAAAGTAGTAAAAGAAACAAGAATAACAGTAGAAAGATTACAAGAAGAGAAAGGATTAAACCTGCACGGAAAAGCATAGATGGTAGGATAGGGAAATGGATGGGAAATGGATGTAAGGAAAGAAAATATAGAAGCTGCACGGAACAGAATGAAAAGAACTATTTTACAAAGTGCCACAGATGTATGTAGAGTTATATTAATGGAACATGAAAATGGACTTGATGGAATAATAAAAGAGGCTTTGGATAAGAGAAGAGATAAACATATTGTATAATGTATAGGGATGAAGAATTAGTTTGGTGTAGTGATTAAGGCATCAGGTTAGAAAGTGGGAGACTGTGAATTCTAGTCCCATTCTAGGCTCAAAGCCAGGTGTGTGACTTTGGGCCAGTCACTCTGTCTCAGCCCTAGGAAGGAGGCAATGACAAACCACTTCTCAAAACTTTTGCCAATAAAAGAGCAGAGACTTGTGCAGATAATTACCAGGGATTTAAAAAACTGACTTGAAGGCAATATAGGTAGATATAGATATATAGATAGATATACAGAGAGATA
>NW_015394540.1:17679-29614 GCF_001527695.2 Protobothrops mucrosquamatus
ATGAAGGTCTTCAAGGGTTCAAGGGATGTGGAACCATGGCTAGGAACAGCCACTCTTAACAGGCTCGAACAAAATCATGGGACGCTGGTCTTTTCGGCCTCCCATTTGTCCACATCAAAAGCAGCCTTGTAGGAATTGGCTGCCAGGGGCCTTGACTGAAGTGGAAATCACTGTGTCCTTGTGCTCCGCTATGAGGGGGAAATTCTGAACCAGATGTTTGGAATGAGAATTTCCCCATCAGTTGGAAGGATGTGGTCTGGAGGACCCTGAGGCTTTCTGTGTTATTTTCCTTTTCAGTTTCCAATTGTCTAGCATAATGAGGAGTAACACTCAGCCTTGCATCAGGAGTTTGGCTTTCCCAATTAACTTTGATGAGCTCAGCTTGAGAGGAAACGTCTGGTAAGAGACCATTTACAAAAGAGCCGTAGGAGCTCGTGAGGCCAACTCTAATTGTACTGGAATGTCAGAATGCTGTTGGAACACTTTTAAAAGCTGTTCATAATTGTTTCACTCGATTTTTGCTTCCAGGCATTCATTCTAACCCAATCAGGATGCACCAGAAATAGTTTGTCAATAGTATTTAATAAGCCAGTGAGGCTGTGTAAGATCCCGAGGTTGTGGGACTTAGGTTTAAGGCAAGCCACCTCTTCCACAGTTAACATCTGTAGCATTAAAAAAAATAGTTAACATCTACATACGAACATCTGCATCACAAACATCCAAGGTAGCTTGTAATTCCCTTTTTAATATTTTATAGAGCCTGACCTATTTTAGGGAACTGCAAAATCAGGTAGTCCTCGACTTACGACCACAATGAAGCCCAAGATTTCGGTGGTTAAGTGAGACATTTGTTAAGTGACTTTTGCCCCATTTTACGACCTTGTTTGCCTCAGTTATTAAGTGAATCACTGAAAAATGATAAGTTAGTAACTCGGTTGTTAAGTGAATCTGGCTTTCCCATTGACTTTGCTTGTCAGAAGGTCGCAAAAGGTGATCACGTGACTCTGGGACACAGCATTGGTCATAAATATGAGCCAGTTGCCAAGCCTCTGAATTTTGTTCACGTGATCATGGGGATGCTAGCAAAGGTCGTAACTTTGAAAAACGGTCGTAAGTTCCCTTTTTTCCCCAGTGCCGTTGTAACTTTGAACGGTCACTAAATGAACTGCTGTAAGTCGAGGACTACCCGTATACAGGCCACAAAATATCTATGGGGTATGGAGGCGTCAAAACCCTACCCCCAAATCTGAGGCATAAGATACTAAGTCACCCACTGTTGTTTGTTTCCTCCAGTTTCTTCTGTAACTGTAACCCAGCCATCACAACTTTTTAGAGCAGATTGGAGATTGTACCAAAATTGCCCCAAAACAGTTGACATCAATAATGCCTCTTGAGGAAAAAGGCACACTTCAGTCCAAAGCTCTCACACCCAATTATCTGTGATGCAGTTCCTGAAAGCCATCGTTATCTCCCAAATGGCCTAATGCACCCTTTTTCCTTTACCCGGGTGTGGGGGCTGGTGCCAACCATTGGACTTAAGAGAGCACATCTCTGGGAAGGGAACCTGCCTTCTGATCCCTCCTTGATCTCAACTGTACAAACCAGACCAGCCGACTTCTCCAGGATCTAGTCATGGATAAGGAGGACTTTATTACATAGTGATCTGCCATTTCATAGCAGTACCTGGGGCCACCAAGGATCTGGTGACCTAGCTGGAGGAGTCAACCGTGAGGGCTGGAAGGCAGACATAATCTCAGCTATTGAGAGCTTTCACTTTTCGGAGATTGTTCTGCTTTATTGAGCCAGGACTGGATAAGAAGTTGACAAGGGCAAGGGCAAGATAGTAACAATAATGAAGTGGTTCAGTAGTGCATGTTCCCACTTCCTGAACTAATTACTGGCCATTGTTTCTGATGCCTTTTCTGATATTGCATTATAAAATAAGGATTCTGTGCCCAAGGAAGAGAGAAGACCAACAGGTGAAGAAAAAAGAAAATCAGCAACCATCACTGTGTCTGTTCTTTGAACCGAAGAAGCTTCTCGGATGAGAAGCAAAATGCTTTCAAAGAGGGGGGAAAAAAACAAGAAAGTCCAGTTATCCTTTGGAAAAAGCACCTTTGGGACAACCATGACTTGGATGATTGAGAATCTCCATAGATCTGTCCCATGAGATCAAATAACAGTATCAGGGTGGTGATAGTAAAGTACTTATAAACATGCCTAGCAGAATGCCATGCCATGTCTCATTAATGTATGTTTTTGTGATATAAGTTTTATATATCCAAGAGCACATTGTTCCCTACATGGTCTTTACAATATTCCGACATGTGCACGGATGTTAGCTGATCTGTCCGTTTAAGATGACCTTTTATTTGTTCCTACAATACGAAAAACACATAGAGCTTGTACTGCATTGTTAGTCAGAATGAGACAACAAATCCTCTCCAAATCCCTGCTGAGAATATGTCAGTGGGGTTAAATCTTCACTTTGTCCATGAAGGGATCAACAAGAAAAGATATTGAAAAATTGGTGGCTGAGAACAAATCAGTATGGAGAGTTTTTCTTAAAATGTATTGATTAACTGAAGATTAATCAGTTCTTCTGAATTAGACTTGCTTATGAATCAACATTGTATTTCCCTGTAATTTTGTTAAAGCTTTTCAGCTGCTAATATCTGCAAACTGATATTCCATTAGTATTATTGTCCAGAATAATGCTGGCAATCAAGAAGATATTTGTGTCTAAACATATACTTCTAACAATCAGGTTGGGATTCATCAATTCCTTTAAAGAACCCTCAAGATTTGCATGTATTCTGGAAAAAAAAATAACAAAAATATCCTTAGCTAAAGAGTATCAATTTAAAGACAACAATAAATGTTCAATTATAAGGCAAGATTGATCTGTTTGTACATGGTGTAGTATTATCAGAGGCTTTCATGGTGAAGAGAAGACATTATAGGATATAAAAATGCATAGCAATGCACTCTCCTCAATGAGGTCTCAGTCTTTGGCTATTTCTGTTAAGTCACTATATCAATCATGTAGCAGTCTAGACTGGAAATTCATACACGGGCTCAAATAGCTTGATTCCGTACCTGCTTCACACTCCTTAAAACTCTGTCACAGTTAAGGAATCCAATCATCTGGGTGTGGTTTCTGGAAGAGAGGAAAAGCTGCTTGCAGAAAAAAAAAATATATAGACGCAATAGCGTGCAAAGATAATTGAATCCAGATTTGCAATTACTAAAACATGCCGAACAATAGCGGTGTCAGAGGTATCCAAACATTCAATCAGGATGACTTTTACTCCAAATCAACATTCAGCTCCAACGATTTCATAGGATGGCAGCATTCTTTTATCTCAGTTGGCCTTTTCTATTTCAGGATTTATTAAACACATTTGCACCTGAAGGACCAGGTTAGGGATAGATCTTCATGGAGGAAATCTATTTATTGTGTTTGCTAGGGGTGAACACCAAACTTGATGTCACCTAATCAATATTTGCACAATTTGGTAAATCCTAAGACTTGGGTAGAGCTACTGATTCTTGCCTCTAAGCTGATGAAGTATATGCATTGCTTCTGTTTAGTTAAGTATGTGATTACCATTACCTCAAATGGTTATATAGCAGAGGTGTCCAACCTTGGCAACTCTGAGACCTGTGGACTTCAATTCCCAGAAAAGCAAAAAAATCAAGAACATGGGGACATAACCTCAAACTGTCAGGAGGGAGGTTCAAAAGTAATGTTGAAAAATATTACTTCATTTAAAGAATAGTTGAATCTTAGAACAAACTTCCAACCAAGATAATGGGTCAATCATCAGTAACTGAGTTTAAACATACTTGGGATAAATACATGTTTTATCATCTGCCAAATTTTTTTAAAAAACCTTCAAAGGGCAAACTTGATGGACTACTAGGTCTTTTTCTACTGTCTGGTTTCTGTGTTTCTATGTTCCTATTCAGCAAATCTTAGTCAAAACATATGGTTCGCTCTGATGCATGAATGTAATGAGAGAACAAGTATGCCAAATATTCCAATTTTAATCATTAGCATCTTTTAAATAGGGTGGAAAACTAGCATATAAAAAGCCTCTATTTGAAGCTAGAGACAATACTAAGCTAAAATGCACCAATTTTCTTCAAAGTCACTGAGAGGGTTCTAGAGCAGGTCAGCCCCAAATCCCATCAATTCCCCTTTTAGGTGGCATCATTTTACTCATTAGGAAGGAACTACACAATATTTTTGCGTTTACCTCTAAAACAATTCCATGCTATGCACATCACATGGACCCAACACTAAAAAACTTGGAAAAGTATTCTAGTTCTCTGTCATGTGTACAACAGCAAATCACATCCAGGAGCAAACTAATAGCAGGAGTCATCCAAGATGCAAGCCTAATTTTAGAAGTTCTGCACATATGTAGCCTAGCAACCAACTAGCACTGGGGAAGTTTATGCTGAGTGTCTTATGGATATAATGTAGTCTGCCGTATTTTTTTTGTGTGTGTTGCTCCCAAGTGACTCTTGAATCTAGTTTGCTATGTTTCCAGATGACTCTTTTTCTATTGCTTTAGTCATCTAGCATTGTTGATTGTATTGAATCTGTTTTACTTCTAAATCAGATAAGGTTTGCCAAGTTCTTAACCTATTCAATAAACACCCTGTTTATTCAACGACAGATAAAATACAGAGTGATTTATATTACAAACTTTCGTGACACGGTATCTCTCTTTTGAATGACCTACAATTGTGCCGATAACTTTCGTGACACGGTATCTCTCTTTTGAATGACCTACAATTGTGCCGATAACTTCAAATAAATCAATGCCAACTATATTTAGAAAACCTCTAGAAAAGTAAATACAGCTCCATTTTAGACTAACGGTATTCGCTGAATGATTTTCAAGGGTAGTTCCAGGTACAGTGAATTATAGTGCTCTAAACATGAGATGACAAGGGCTTGAAGGATCATCAGTAAAGCTTTCCTTATCTAGAAAAGATCACAACTGCTACATAAGAACACAAGCTATATAAGCTGTGGAAAGAGTTGTTCTGATGTTCCAAGAGGAGAAGCAAGTCCAGGAAGACTCTCAGATGGTGAATCTGTTCTCAAGAGGGGGGCAGAAACCACCTAGAACAGTGATGGCGAACCTTTTAGAGACTGAGTGCCCAAACTGCAACCCAAAACCCACGTATGCATCGTCGAGTGCCGGGTGGGTGTGGCCCATTGGCTGGGTGTGGCCAATTGGGTGGGCGTGGCTGCAGTGGTAACGGCAGACTGGGTGGGACTAAAAGTTCAATCAATCAATTCCAACTTTGCAAGAACATTTTTTTTTCCCGTGAGAAGTTGAAATTGACTGATTGAACCTTTTTTTTTCTTTTTTTTGCACATGGCGGCGGAGGCCTAAAGCAAAAAGGTTTTATAAAACCCAGCTGAAGGCCTAGGACTGGGGTGACAACGCACGTGCCCACAGAGAGGGCTCTGAGTGCCGCCTCTGGCACCCGTGCCATAGGTTCACCACCACTGATCTAGAATCAAAGCTGGAAGTCTCCTGGAACTAGAGAGTTTACAACAGCCACTCTCTCTTGTTGGGATTAGCCTAAACCTGTTTTCCCCATCCATATCCTAACAGCCTCTAACATCAAGTAAGGGCTTCAATTGCATCTCTTAATCAGTTCGATTAGGATATTTTAAATTGATTTAAAAGTGTCCTAATGAAACAGTGACAAACAAAAACAATATTGATAGCTATCTCTTTTAAGACAAAGTATGTTATCTTTTAATAGAAGAAGGGGACGACAGAGAATGAGGTGGCTGGATGGAGTCACTGAAGCAGTAGGCGTGAGCTTAAATGGACTCCAGAAGATGGTAGAGGACAGGAAGGCCTGGAGGAACGTTGTCCATGGGGTCGCGATGGGTCAGACACAACTTCACAACTAACAACAACAACATGTTATCTTTGCCTGGCTTCTTAGTTCACACCTTAGGCTGCCATATATTCCATTCTCGTATTCATAGAGTGACATACTAGTAAATGAGTTAAAAGCTTGGAGCTGATAAATGGAATAATTTCCATGACTTTCTTGAATGTCGTGACCTAAAGATACTGTGTTATTTGGAGGAGGTGAAGGAAACTCAACATTTTGAGAGTCATGGAATTCCTAATTTCCTAGTGATGATAAAGAGGAAGATCAGCCCAAAAATGAAAAGAAAGGATTTAAGTGAATCAAACAAAAGGACAGCTCTACCATGCATATTATGCTGATGGCCACTACCTTTATTTACTCAAGAATGGCCACATGTTAGCCTGATCCAGATAAGGACCACCATATAGAAAGTGGGGAAAACCAAATGCTTCTCACAGTTCTTTTGATTAGAAAAATCCATGCATTGGATTGTAGGCAACCTTGGCTCTTTTATGACTTGTGGACTTCAACTCCCAGAATTCCTGAGCCAACCATGCTGAGGGGAAAGCGAGAGGTTTCCAAGCTGAGCCATGCTGGTTCAGGAATTCTGGGAGTTGAAGTCCACGAGTCATAAAAGAGCCAAGGTTACCTACCCCTGCCCTAGATGAATGAATGAATAAACAAACAAACAAACAAACAAACAAACAAATAAATACTAGAATAAAAGTCAAAAAATACTAAAATAAACTGGGGAAGGGGACTATGGAAAGAAGTTATGGGAAGGGATTAAGTTACCCACCTCCCTATGTAATGACCACCAGGCACTTTCCATAATTTAAAAAAAAGCACTACAATTGTATATTTTACTCTAGTTTATCTCTTAGGTGAAAGACCTGGATTTTCGCTTAACAAATCTCCTCTCACAATTAAAGTCTATGCGGGTAAGCAGCATGAACATCAAGGAATCTTATAACAGCTCTGTGAGATGAAGGTCAAAATTTCCATTTCAGAAAGTTCCTTGAGCAGTTTAGGCCCCTGCTTCTTTCTGGAGTCTTTTCACAGCAGAGAAACTCAGAGGAACGCAGGTTTGTTGGCACAATGAATAATTCTCCTGACTGCCTTGGTTTTTACAGCATAAAAAAATAGTAAGGTAAGATTGTCTGAAAACCGTGGCCTGGTGATGAAACAATTTGGGAGGGATAAAATCGGAGCTATGGGATCCTTGGTGCTCTCTGAGCTTGGTTGTTCTCTTGAAGACCTTTCATTACTAAACTTGGTAACATCATCAGTGCAAGTGGGGTTACTGGTCTGTCCAATCATACTGTAAATAAGGATTCTCAAGAATCCAGGAGGCTCCCTGCTTTAGAAAATGTCCTTGCCATTTGTGGGTTGAGGGCGGGGAGGAGGGGCTGCAATTGAGAGCCAGGGGACATGCAGAGCAACATCACTTCTCAAGGCACCCCCCCTCCCCACTCTCTCTCATTTAAATTTTAATTATAGGAAAACTTCTGAAGAACAGCTTAGCCTTGAAATGTCTGCCTTTGATTGTTGCCAGAGAAGATTCTTGAATGCAAACAAGATTAGGGCTGGCTGACAATACTAAGCTGGAACCCAAAGGGTTAAGCCACACTGTTGTTTTCACAGGGGTGAGACATTCATCATCACAGACGTGAGAAAACTATTAATGTTTGCTGTTCATCTATGATTAACTACTTCTGACACAATGGATGATAGAACTAAACAAGCCAGCTACACTTTGCTTTGTGATTACCTGGCCTGTTTTCGCATCTTTCTCTTTCCACAAGCTGTGTATTCACGGACCCAAATATGGGCAAAGGTTTGCCCTGAACGGCATTTTCTTTAATGACTTCCTTCTTACTGAAAACATGACCGTTAACACTTCTTATTGCTGCTACATTTAAACGAAGGTTCCTTTTGATGCTTAATGCTAGCTGAACCTTTGTGCGACAAACAGTTAAAGTCACAGTCACCTCTCTGGGTGATTCTCAAGGTTACTTTGACACCCTACACTTTAGACCAGCTTTGCATAAGCTGTAAAGTGCCTGAAAAGTCAGCACAAGCAAAAAGATTATTAGATGTACATTCCTTTTTTTCCTTTTTTTAAAAAAAGCTCTTCTATTTGTCATCCTGCGTATTTGCAGCACATTATTTAAAAACTAGGCATGAGATTACTTTTCCTATTACGTGTTTAATAGAAAGGTCAAAAAGCATCAGATTCTGATGAATCCAGATGGGAAGTGGCACAAGTTGGACAAGTATTTTGGGATGAGTGAATATGGTGGGTTGGCTTTTGGTCCATAAAAACTCCAGACCTCATTTCCTTCAAAAACACAAAGTGAATATTTGTAGCTCAGAACTGAACTGTGTGCTAGCACTGAGGACGTTACCTAGTTGGGTAATGAAATGTCTGCAAGAAAATATCTGTGCTCAGAGAACACCAAGGACTCCACACTTCATTTCTTTTCTTGTTTTCCTGTGTGCAATAGTGCCCTTTGTTAGCCAGTGGAGAGAACTGGAAAGAGACCTGGAGAGATGATTGATTGTCAGATATCCATTTAGTTCAGAGAATTTGAACTCATGGTCCCAGAATTATGGGTACAGTGTATAATTCAGTTTGTAAAGGTATATTTTGCTGGATGCCACTCATTCTCAGCAGATCTGCGAAGCTGAATGTTAACTATTTTCAGTTGCTGCATTGAGATTTTTTATTACAAATTTATTTTGCCTTCTGTCACTCATGGAGTACACTTTGCCCTTCTCACTGAGTATGATTTATGCCTTATTGCTCTACTGTTGCGAGCTTTTGTCTTTTGCACCTCATATACTGTAGTTTAAACAGAAAAGCAGTTTCAAGGAAGGATTTTTAAAACAATATTCTTGTTCTTCTGTCCTTGTGTTTATATATGCGCATTTAACTGTCCAAAATCTGTTCCACAACATGGAAAATAGAGTAAAAATACTCCTGATGGATATTTTGCAGCATCTACTGTCTGGAATTTGGCAAGAGTGTGTCGCTTAGAAGAGACTACTCTTGTTGCAATGTTCATCTCATTCAGTCCCAAATGTTACAGTACCCACCACCAACAAAGAAGCTTAGTTTGAAATCCTAATGTAGGGGAAAGAGTGGCAGAACTTGGGGAGTGGAGTTAAAAAAGGGATCAGCCAAGAATCTCTACATAGCCACAAGCAAGCTAAATCCAACCCTCCTTGAATTCTGTTGATCCTTATCTAACTCCTAGCAGGTGCTCACCATTAGTTGAGAAGATTCCTGTGAATTGGAGTGAGTGGTAATAAATCAGTTTAACTGGAGTTTCATGTGTGGACTTGGTCTTTTGCACCTGAAACCTAACCCTGCACTAATTTTTTTCACTCCCACATTCTTTGGGGTTGTGGTGTCTATCTCTGGTGACTTTTTCCAGCAGGAGGCATTCCCATTTGCTTAAGATCTGATGGGATCCAAGAATGAGACTTTTCTGTGGTGGCTCTCACCCTCTGGAACATCATTCCTCCTGAGGTAAATTTAGCCCTTCCTTATCAGCCATGTGGAAAGCCCTTAAAACATGGTTTTTCCCAACAACCTTGGTATCCCATGGGAACAGAGAGCCTGCAAGATAGTTGTACTATGTATAGAATGTTGTTCGTTCACCCATAATCTTGGTTTTTATTTATGTCTAATTATTTTTAATAGTTGTTTCTATTTGTTTTTAACTGTTTTTGTTGCATGCCGCCCAGACTCATGTGTGTGACTTGGGCAGCTATGTAAATTTGCTAAACAAAGAAATGGCATTATATAGCTATTATATTAATCCTATATTAATCAATAGGACAAAATATTTAAATTAATCTTGCTCCAGAGTTGGGTGCTTGGGCAAAAATTGAATACAAAAATTTCCAATATTCCAACTAGTCCAGCCTTGAATCAACTATTAATAAACTGTGCCTGGTCGCAGTTCCAATGGTGTATGATATACAGGTAATCCTTGATTTACTACCACAATTGAGCCCAAAATTTCTGTTGCTAAGTGAGACAGTTGTTAAGTGAGCTTTGCCCCATTTTATGACCTTTCTTGACATAGTTGTTAAGTGAATCACTGCAGTTGTTAAGCAAGTAACACAGTTGTTAAGGGAATCTGACAACCCCATTGACAGATGGTGAAAAAAGGGGAATCACATGACCCCAGGACACTGCAATTGTCTTAAATATGAACCAATTGCCAAGCATCCAGATTTTGATCATGTGATCTTGGGGATCCTGCAATGGTCATAAGTATGAAAACTGGTCATAAGTCACTTTTTTATGTGCTGATGTAATTTTGGTCACTAAATGAATGCTTTTAAGTCAAGGACTATTTGTACTGCATCTCCTGTGCAGTGTAGGAATGCACTACTACAGCATCCCCCAAAGGTGACCATTCATTCTCAGTTTAAATACTTTCAGCAAAGGAGGGCCAACCACTTCGTAAGGTTGTTAGGAATTATTTCCTGAAATCCACTGAAAAGAACTTCCTTTTAATTTAAACCTACTGTTTCTTCTACTGTCTTCTGGGACAATTCTGCCCTCTCTTCCATGAGTTAGTTTTCAGATATTTGAAGACAGCTCTTTGCAAAGTAACTCCTTGCAGCCTTTTTTAAACATAGCCAATCCCTCCAACATTTCTCATGTTTTCTTCCATCCCTTTATCTCCTTGATTATAATAAATCAGAATAGAGTTGGAAGGGATTTTGGAAGTCTTCTAGTCCAACCCCCTGCTCAAGCAGGGGACCCTATATTATTTCAGACAAGTGACTGTCCAGTCTCTTCTTTAAAAATTCCAGTGATGAAGCAGTGATGAAGCTTCTGATGGCAAGTTGTGTCCACTGGTTAATTGTCCTCACTGTTAGGCTGTTTCTCCTTAATTCCAGATTGCTTCTTTCCTTGATTAGTTTCCATCCATTGTTTCTTATTTTGCCTTCTGGTTCTTTGGAAAATAAGTTGACCCCTTCTCTTTGTGGCAGCCCCTCAAATACTGAATACTGCTACCATGTCTCCCCTAGTCTTTCTTTTATCTAGACTAGCCAAACCCAAATCCTGCAACCATTCTTCATATGTTTTAGTCTCCTCTGGACACACTCTAATTTATCAACATCTTCCCTAAACTGAGGTAGCCAAAATGGGACACAAACTCTAGGTGCAGTCTAACTAATGCAGAAAGGAGAGGAACAATGGCTCTCTTACTAATATTTCTTCAATATGTAATGGAAGTCTACATTTGCTCAGACGTAATCTGTTGACAGCTCCATAAAAAAGATGGCCATGAGGAACACCCAGAATGGGTGATCTGCTTTGCCCCTTCCCATCCACCTCCCTCTAGAAAAAGCAGATTGCAAATTAATCTTGCAGATATACATGTAGACCCAGTGATAACAATGGATATGGTCCTGGGATCAAGAACTGAAATCTTCAGAGTTTAACCAAACTGGATCTTCTCCAGTTTCTGTAGCATTAAGTGTAGATGGACTGGTTGAAGCAGGCTTGAAGACGATACTGGTTGAAGTCATGTCTGCTCTCTTTCACCTCTTGCTCCTAAACGGCTTGACTACAGTCAGTATTGTCTTCAAACTTGCTTCAACCAGTCCATCTACAGGGGGAGCTCTAAGAGGTGACTTCTCTCTCTCCTAATCCATCCAATAGGAAAGGAATATCCTAGTTTATAATATTATATTATAGCTTATAATACCAAGAAGCAACATTCAGACCCTTATACTCCATGCAGACTGATGCAATAGAAATTATATGGTAAATTTTAAAATTATCAAAGTATGATAATGAAACAACTCTCTTCCATCATCTCTCACTCTAATTGTCACTACTACTGGTCCAAATACAGTACCAAATTTCCTCTGTTCATCTTTTTCAAGCCTTCTTTCTTCCTTCCATAAATAAATCTCCCCAAAATTTACCATAATCATAAAGCCAGTTTGATGTAGTGGTTAAACCAGGACCCAGACTCAGAGTGAC
>NW_015394540.1:32107-34246 GCF_001527695.2 Protobothrops mucrosquamatus
ATATATATATATATATATATATATATATATATATATAGATAGATAGATAGATAGATAGATAGATAGATAGATAGATAGATAGAGATAGAGATAGAGATAGAGATAGAGATAGAGATAGAGATAGATAGATAGATAGATAGATAGATAGATAGATAGATAGATAGATAGATAGATAGATAGATAGATAGATAGATAGATAGATAGAGATAGAGATAGAGATAGAGATAGAGATAGATGGATAGGTAGGTAGGTAGGTAGGTAGGTAGGTAGGTGGATGGATGGATGGATGAATAGATAGATAGACAGACAGACAGACAGACAGACAGACAAATAGATAGAGATAGATAGATAGATAGATAGATAGATAGATAGATAGATAGATAGATAGATAGATAGATAGATAGATAATAGATAGAGATAGATGGATAGATAGAGACAGACATAGATAGATAGATAGAGATAGATAGATGGATGAATAGATAGATAGATAGATAGATAGATAGACAGACAGACAGACAGACAGACAGACAGACAGACAAGTAGACAAATAGATAGAGATAGATGGATGGATAGATAGATAGAGAGATAGAGAGATAGAGAGATAGACAGACAGACAGACAGACAGACAGACAGACAGACAGATAGATAGATAGATAGAGACAGAGACAGAGACAGACAGACAGACAGACAGACAGACAGACAGATGAGAGAGAGAGAGAGAGAGAGAGAGAGAGAGAGAGAGAGAGAGAGAGAGAGAGAGAGAGAGAGAGAGAGAGAAACATTTTTGTCATTTTTTTTACTGTGGGCACAATGGCACACATTAAAAATGAAATTTAGTTGCTTGCTCCCAAGTGTAAACATACATAACACATTTAAACATACTATAAACAATATATGTATAGATCTACACCTTTACATATACTGTAAGTAACATAAATATTAATCACTGTCCATCTTGAATACATAACAGAAGGAGGAAGTTTTGGAGTTCACAAGGTTAATACTGTAGGAACAAAGCTGTGATTGAATCTGGATGTTCTGCTTCGGAAACCACAGAGCCTCCTCCCAGAAGGTAACAAGGAAAACAGGTCATGAAGAGGATAGGTGTCCCAGACAATCTTGCGGACCCTGCTCAAGCAACGCTTATGTGCTATGTCCTGGATGGAAGGGAAGGAACTGCCAATAATCTTTTCAGCCATCCTCACTAGCGAAAACAATAAACCAGTGGAACGGCTTGCCTTCAGAAGTTGTGAGTGTTCCATCACTGGAGATTTTAAAGAAATGATTGGACAACCATTTGTCTGAAATGATATGGGGTCTCCTGCTGGAGTAGGGAGTTGGACTGGAAGACTCTAAGGTCCCTTCAAACTCTGTTATTCTGCTATTCTGAGTATGATTCTCCTCATATTTGCTGATGATGCCTCAGGGGATTGCAACCTCTAGTTTAAGGCTCCTTGCTATAACCTTAACCTGCCAACCGGATGCTTTCCTAATAAGTCAAGACTACAGTTCCCAGAATTCCTAATCCTTGACATATACAAAATGGGGAATTCTAAGAGTTACAGTCCAATTTAAGGCTACCAGACTGAAAAACTACAATCTGGATTTACAGTCTTAACTGGCTGCCCCACCACCTTTTCTTTTTTTTCTTTTTTTTTTCTTTCAAATGTAAATTTTTATTATTTTCAACATAAAAAAAAGCACATCACAGATACATCACAATGTGAAAACCCCTACCCCCCACCCCCCACCCGGACTTCCCAAACCTAATCCCAGGATACTATTCAGCTAAAAGTAAACTAGTATTAATATCCCTAACTCCACAAAGTGCCCCACCACCTTTTCTGTCGGTCCTTATCCTAAGTGTTGCATTAATTTATTATATCCACTTAGATTTTAAAGGTGTAAAGGCTTATACCCAGCTGCAGAAGGATTTTCTTCCGTAAATCAGTGCCTTTAATATTAAATTAGGTTTTTCATAAACATTCTTTCTAGACTGACATCGGATTAGAGTCAAGCTGCTTTATTTTTGTGCTTGGTTTAATTAGTTTGTTTTTATGTCTGAGTCATTCTTGTGCTATCTCACAAATTCATTGTTTACAGTTTAGCATCTCCAGCAATTCAAAGCCTTATTGATGT
>NW_015394541.1:0-1591 GCF_001527695.2 Protobothrops mucrosquamatus
TTTTTTTTTTTTTTTAATTTGGGGGCCACCACTGAAAAGACGCGGTTAAGTTGAACCCCTCTCAAATTGGAAGTCTAATTGCAATCGTGGGGCCCTCCTCATCTCAAACACACACACACACACCGTCCCAAATCCTCAGCATATGTTTTATCCTTTCTTCCCAAACCCAACCAGATCTGGGAAGACTGAGTTCCTAACCCTGCTTCTTAAAAAAGGATTTGTTGGCCAAATTAGGGGAGCAGGCACACCAGAGTAGGGAAAATGTGTTGCTTTTTTTCCCTAAGCAACACGTGCAGCATCACAACAGGAGGACTCTGTGGGAGCCTCCGATGGGATGGCTCCTCTTAGCAACCGCGTTGCTTAACGTCCGAGTTGTGGGCGGTTTGCACTGCGGTCGCTAAACAAGGACTCCCGTTAAAACAGCCTCTCCTGCAGGGCGAGAACATATAAAGTTCTGTGCTTCCTTGGCACAAACGCCCGCCCGTTCTCAGGTGGGTCTGCACAAGACAATGGAAAAAAAAGCCAAAATACCCATCCTCCTCAGCCAGCTTCCTACCCTATCTTGGGGGTGGGGAGGGAGTGATGGGAAATGTAATCCCCCTGGGAAAGTCTACCAGATTCCTTTTAACGGTGGTGTGCCAGAGGCAGCAGCCCAGGGTTATTATCATAGTGCTTGGCTGATGGGGCATCACCCCCCCCCCCCCCGTTAAGGAAGGGGCAGGCTGGGGAGTATGGGAACGGCAGTTGAGGCGTCTTAAGGAAGTCAGGAGAGGGCTTGACCGGTCCAAGGAAGGCAACTGACTCTTCTGGGCTGGACAGCGCATCTGAGTTTGTGTGTGTGTGTGTGTGTGTGTTTCTCTCTCTCTCTCTCTCTCTGTCAGTCTCTCTCTGTGTGTGTGTCTCTCTCTCCCTCTTTCTCTGTCTCTATCTCTCTTTCTCTCTCTTTTTCTCTTTCTTTCTCTCTCTTTTTCTTTCTCTCTCTCTCTCTAATCTCTATCTCTCTGTCTCTTTCTCTGTCACTCTTTCTCTTTCTTTCACTCTCTCTTTCTCTCTCTAATCTCTCTGTCTCTCTCTCGCTCTCTCTTTCTTTCTCTCTCAGTCACTCTTTCTCTTTCTTTCTCTCTCTCTAATCTATATGTCTCTCTCTTTTGCTCGCTCTCTCTCTCGCTCTTTCTCTCTCTATCTATCTAAATGACTCTCTAATGACTATCTCTCTCTCTCTCTAAATCTCTCTCTGTGTCTATCAGTCTACCTATCCAGAATAATCTCTATCTCACGGTATACAGGCCCTCCTGCTTGAGCAGGGGGCTGGACTAGAAGACCTCCAAGGTCCCTCCCAGCTCTATTCCTAGTCCTATTCCTATTCTACCTGACAGAGGGTCGCCGGCAGAGGATCCCCGTTTGTCCCCCCCTCCCCAAAGTCCCGCCCGCACCCCCAGACCTGGGCGCGGGCGCGCGCAACAGCCGGGGCCCCCTTTGGCACCGTTACGCACGGCCGGCGGCGGCGCCGGCAGCCTCGGGGTGGGGGGCGGGCAGGGGCGCAGGCGGGGCGGGCCGGGGACCCCCCGGCCGTGGCCAGCCCGGGCCGCCG
>NW_015394541.1:5548-6604 GCF_001527695.2 Protobothrops mucrosquamatus
TTCACACATGCAGCTGCGCTACCAAACAGGAACCTGGGTTAACTCACACCCACATGAATTAAATTAAATTACATTACATTAAACCAAGCCCCCGCCAGGGGATTCCCCACCCTGAAGCCCATCCTGTCTGTCCCTCCGCAAACCCGGGCCGACGGGCGCACCCAGGGGAGATGCCAGTTCAAATCCTGCCACGTCTCAACGCTGCAGAGGTGAACTTGGCTCTGGAGGAGGGTGGAGGGAGATGTTTTGGTGAATGGCTTGACTGGCTTCTCTCATCTCTATCTCTATCTCTATGTCTTTTTCCTTTCCTTTCCTTTCCTTTCCTTTCCTTTCCTTTCCTTTCCTTCCTTCCTTCCTTCTTTCCTTCCTTCCTTCCCTCCCTCCCTCCCTCCCTCCCATCTCCCTCCTTCCCCCATCTCCCTCCTTCCTCTATTCCTTCCTCCCTCCCTCCTTCTTTCTTTCCTTCCTTCCTTCCTTCCTACCTTCCTTCCTTCTCTGAATATTTTCCATATCTTCCTTCTCTCATTTCTATCTCTTTTTCCTTTCCTTCCTTCCCTCCCTCCCTCCTTCCTCTCTCCTTCCTTCTCTCTTCTTCCTTCCTTCTTTCCTTCCTTCCTTCCTTCCCAGAATATTTCCCATATCTTCCTTCCTTCTCTCATCTCTCTCTATCTCTTTTTCCTTTCCTTCCTTCCCTCTCTCCCTCCTTCCTTCCTTTCTTCCTTTTCTCTCTTCTTCTTTCCTTCCTTCCTTCCTTCCTTCCTTCCTTCCTTCTCAGAATATTTTCCATATCTTCCTTCTCTCATTTCTATTTCTTTTTCCTTTCCTTCCTTCTCTCCCTCCTTCCTTCTTTTCTTCCCTCTCTCTCTCTCTTCTTCCTTCCTTCTTTCCTTCCTTCCTTCCCAGAATATTTCCCATATCTTCCTTCCTTCTCTCATCTCTCTCTCTTTTTCCTTTCCTTCCTTCCCTCTCTCCCTCCTTCCCTCTCTCCCTCCTTCCTTCCTTCCTTCCTTCTCCCTCCTTCCCTCTTTCTTCCTGCCTTTCTTCCTTCCCCCACTG
>NW_015394541.1:10585-11934 GCF_001527695.2 Protobothrops mucrosquamatus
GAAGGAAGGAGGAAACAAAGGAGAGATTGGAAAAAGGAACTTCCTTCCTTCCTTCCTTCCTTCCTTCCTCCCTCCCCAATTTCCATTCTTTTCAGGCCGATCGATTCTATCGTCACAACTTTACTGAATTCCAGTCTGTTTTTCTCGCTCTCCTGTAAATGACCCTGTGCTCCTTGGGGAAGACAGGAACACGTGTGCCGTGAGTGTTTTCTCACAGGTATTCTAGCTTCCACTGTCTGAATGGAAGCCTTGGGGTGCCAGGGAGGGGGTCGGTGGGCAGTGTGTGACCCACTTTGGCTCCCCACTTGACTTGATGGTGCCTCAGTTTCCCTGCTGGACGTTTTGAATTTGATTTACCCTTGGAAGCCTGCGCACTTTCTCCGAGGGTGGGCAGATCCGGGAAAATAATACACAGGTCATCCTTGACCTACGATGTTTCATTTAGTGACCGTTCAAAATTACAATGGTGCTGAAAAAATGACTTTTTTTCACACTGACGACTGTTGTAGCATCCCCGTGGTCACGCGATCAAAATTCAAACGCTTGGCCACTGACTCGTATTTATGACAGTCGCAGCATCCCGGGGGGGTGTCACGCGATCCCCTTCTGATGAGTAAAGTCAACGGGAAAACCGGATTCGCTTAATGACTGTGTTACTAATTGAAGAACTGCGGCGATCCGCTTAACCGCCATGAGCAAAACTCACTGAACAGACGTCTCACTCAGTGACAGAAATCTTGGGACTCAGCTGACGTCGTAAGTCGAGGACTGCCTGTATTTCAGCAAGGAGCACCGAAGAGGCGACCATCGCTCAGATGGGAATCGTATTTACGTAAATACATCTGGAGAACATCGTTAGGAATTTAATTTGTCAATTTTCCTGACGACTGTGCTTTCCGAAGGGTAAAATGGAAGCTGGGAGGACTGATTCATGTTTTAAAGCAACCTAGTTGGGTTAAGAATATGAGAAGACCAGTTTTGGGGCAGAATTAAGTCTGGGGAGGTGGCGTAATGGGATTTCCCCCCCCCCCAACCACTTTGGAAAGCAATCGTTTGGAGAAAAATGCAAGGCTTTTTGCTCTAAGGAATCAAAACTCTCCTGTTGGGTTCAGCCAAAGTTGTTTCTTTCCTTTAAAAAAAATTATCCTGTTGGACTTCGGGGTCCGAGGCCAGGCAGACAAAATCAGTGCAATTCACTAAAACCAGCAACGGCTTAGCTAAACCTCACGTGCATACGTGCATGTGCAAAGTGCAAAGAAGAGCAACTACGATGATTAAAGGCCTGGAGACTTAAACGTATGAAGAACGGTTGCAGGGTTTGGGAATGGCCAGTCTAGAGAAAAGAAGGA
>NW_015394542.1:2500-11934 GCF_001527695.2 Protobothrops mucrosquamatus
TCTTTCTTTCTTTCTTTCTTTCTTTCTTTCTTTCTTTCTTTCTTTCTTTCTTTCTCTCTCCCTCCTTCCTTCCTTCCTTCCTTCCTTCCTCAATTGTGGTCATTAAGATGAGGACTCCCTGTGTATCCCGGGCTAGTACGCGGGGCAGTTTAAAACCAGCGCAGTCCCTACCTGTCCCCCAGTATTTCTATTCAGTTAACACAAACTGAACGCAACCCACAAAAAACAATCATGGTTATATATACATTGCAGGCATTTCTAACACCAGCAGGACTGGAAATGCGGCTTTTTGAGGTTGGAGGTATCCAGTTTTGGGAAACTATTTGGAGGCTGTTGGAACAGTCACACAAGCGGTGGCGTTGGGATTGGGATCAGATAGAAACATAGATTTTAAAAAATGCTTGATTGTGCTTGAAATCTAGTGTCTCATTTAGTCTCTTGCAAAGTCAAAAGTTCCTTTCAGTCAGGCTGACAACTGGTGAATGCATGGAAAAGTCCCTACAATTTTATTTGCTAAGATTTTATTATTATCATTATTATTCCTAAAGGAAATCAAACCAGACTATTCTTTGTATATATATCTATTCTTTGTGTGCATATATATATATATATAATTGATTTTTTTACCATGACAATCTTTAGTGCTGGGTAAACAGCGTGTTGTCTGGGTTCATATATTTAAAAAAACAATCCATAATAATTTCTACAATTCCATAATTGGTATATTAATTGTTTGTTTCCTTGATCTTCTCTTCTTCCAATAATGTTCTCTTTTGTCAGCATTGTTGTTGTTGTTAATTGCGAAGTTGTGTCCGACCCATCGCGACGCTATGGACAACGTTCCTCCAGGCCTTCCTGTCCTCTACCATCTTCTGGAGTCCATTTAAGTTCACGCCTCCTGCTTCAGTGACTCCATCCAGCCACCTCATTCTCTGTCGTCCCCTTCTTCTCTTGCCCTCCATCTTTCCCAGCATCAGGCTCTTCTCCAGTGAGTCCTTCCTTCTCATTAGGTGGCCAAAGTATTTGAGTTTCAACTTCAGGATCTGGCCTTCTAAAGAGCAGTCAGGGTTGATCTCCTCTAGGACTGACCAATTGGATTGCCTTGCAGTCCAGGGGACTCGCAGGAGTCTTCTCCAGCACCATAGTTCAAAGGCCTCCATTCTTTGGCACTCAGCCTTTCTTATGGTCCAATTTCCACAGCCATACATTGCAACTGGGAAAGCCATGGCCTTGACTATACGCACTTTTGTTGGCAGGATGATGTCTCTGCTTTTCAGTATGCTGTCTAGATTGGCCATAGCTTTCCTCCCCAGGAGCAAGCGTCTTTTAATTTCTTGGCTGAAGTCCCCATCTGTGCGTCAGCATTAGACAGATATAATTCTTAATATTTTCAGTGCATACAAAGTTGGGTATAAACTTTTTTTTGGTATTTGTACATCCGTATATCACACCTTTTTTGATTGACTTATATTATATTTCAATTGTATTTGTAAAAGTCATCTTGTTACAATCACTATGCATCCTATTTTCAGAATGTATACTTATGCAGAAAGTAGTTTTAAATAACTTGCATGGACTGAGCTGTGTGTCTAAGCACAGTACTATTCTGCAGCACAAGTCACAATTGGAACAAAGGGGAAGCTAATGGCACGCTGAATCGTGGAGTAGTCCTCGACTTACGACATACAATTGAGCTCAAATTTCTTCGTTGCTAATTGGGACATTTGTTAAGGTGAGTTTTTGCCCTGTTTCTGCCAAAGTTGTTGAGTAAATCACTGCAGTTGTTAGCTTAGTAACATAGTTGTTAAGTGAATATGGCTTCCCCTTTGAATTTGCTTGTCAGAAAGTCTGCAAAAGATGATCACACAATCCTGGGACACGGCCACCGTCATAACTATGAGTCAGTTGCCAAACGTATCAATTTTTATATATATATAAATTATATTAGTTTTTATAGGGTTAGGGATGGGGTGGGATCGAGGTTGGGATTGGGATTTGGGTTCGGATTAGGATTAGGGTTGGGGTTTTTCCAAATAATATTCTCAATATTTAGCAAATAGCATAATGTCTGAGTTCACGTATTTAACAAGAAATAATAGACAATAGTTAATTATCATAAACAATATGTGAATTAATCGCTCGATAGTCTTCTTGTTGCTAATATATATAATATATGCTGCACCCAGTTTTGGTCACCACGATGTAAAAAAGATGTTGAGACTCTAGAAAGAGTGCAGAGAAGAGCAACAAAGATGATCAGGGGACTGGAGGCTAAAACATATGAAGAACGGTTGCAGGAATTGGGTATGTCTAGTTTAATGAAGAGAAGGACGAAGGGGGACATAATAGCAGCGTTCCAATATCTCAGGGGCTGCCCCAAAGAAGAGGGAGTCAAGCTATTCTCCAAAGCACCTGAAGGCAGGACAAGAAGCAACGGATGGACACTAACCAAAGAGAGAAGCAACCTAGAACTAAGAAGAAATTTCCTGACACTTAGAACAATTAATCAGTGGAACAACCTGCCTCATGGGTGCTCCAACACTGGAAGTTTTTAAGAAGAGACTGGACAACCATTTGTCTGAAATGGTATAGGGTTTCCTGCCGGAGGAGGGGGTTGGACTAGATGACCTCCAAGGTCCCTTACAAATCTGTTATTCTATTCTATTCTATTCTATTCTATTCTATTCTATTCTATTCTATTCTATTCTATGAAACCTTATACCATTTCAGACAAACGGATGCCCAGTATCTTCTTAATGTGATGGAGCACCCACAATTTCTGGAGACAAGCTCTCCTACTGATTGTTCTCACTATCAGGAAATTTCTCCTTAGTTCTTTCTTTGATTAGTTTCCATCTGTTGCTTCGTGTCCTGCCTTCTAGTGCTTTGGAGATCCCCCTCTTCTTTGTGGCAGCCCCTCAAATATTGGAACATTTGCTAACATGTCGCCCTAGTAGACATTCAAACAATTAGCTTGCCAGTCAATACTCAATATAAAATAAGAGCTGTTCATTCTCCATTCTAAAAACTGGGTACATACTGGATTTTACTGCTTAAGATTTTATTACACAGGATTGGAATAATAATAATAATAATAATAATAATAATAATAATAATAATAATAATAATAATAATAATAATAATAATAATAATAATAATAATAATAATAATAAAAAAGACATGTTTATAGCCTCTCTGTCTTTATGGAATTGTACATATATTCAGAGATAATCCCCAAAGAATTTGTATTGTATTTAATCACCACATTTTCCGTTCATTTCAAGTTTTAGGTCGTTGCCATGAAACACCTCTCAGCTATTGGGGACTTTGAAAAATAATTTTTTTAAAAAAAAAAACCGACGGCGCAAACTGTTTAGACAATTGAAGTGTAAGCCTAAAGAGAAGATAGCTGCTAAATTCATGGGGGGGGGGGGGAGAAAGGACATACAAGGAAAGAATAGAAGCAGGTCAGCAAATATTGGTTTTTCCGCGCCCCGCCCCGCAAAGGAAACAAAAATAGAAACTATCATGTGATAAGAATGGACTCTGTTTAAAGTACAACCAACTGAGATGGTATAGGTTCTCCTGCTTGAGCAGGGGGCTGGACTAGAAGACCTCCAAGATCTCTTCCAGCTCTATTCTATTCTATTCTATTCTATTCTATTCTATTCTATTCTATTCTATTCTATTCTATTCTATATTCCTTCTATTCTATTCTATTTTCTATTCTATTTTCTATTCTATTTTCTATTCTATTTTCTATTCTATTCTATTCTATTCTATTCTATTCTATTCTATTCTATTCTACTCTACTCTATTCTTATTCCATTCCACATTCTATTCTATTCTATTCTATTCTATTCTATTCTATTCTATTCTATTCTATTCTATTCTATTCTATTCTATTATTCTATTCTTCTTCCATTCCACATTCTATTCTATTCTATTCTATTCTATTCTATTCTATTCTATTCTATTCTATTCTATTCTATGAAACCCTATACCGTTTCGGACAAATGGCTGTCCAGTCTCTTCTTAAAAACTTCCAGTGTTGGAGCATTCACAGCTTCTGGAGGCAGGTTGTTCCACTGGTTAATTGTCCTCACTGTCAGGAAATTCCTTCTTAGTTCCAGGTTGCTTCTCTCCTGGATGAGTTTCCATCCGTTGTTTCTTGTCCTGCCTTCAGGCGCTTTGGAGAATAGCTTGACTCCCTCTTCTTTGGGGCAGCCCCTTACATGATCCCTAAGCCATACATTTTACACCTTGTCTATAACAAGGATATCTGCACTGAGGACAGCTGGGAAAATCCCATTTCTACCACCTTATGGTTCCAACACCTGAATTTCTAGCTACCCAGCACCTGTTCAAAGCAATCAGCCATAATGACAAAAAAAATGCCATTTTTACTCTTGATTATTAGCTTGCAAGCAGGAAAAGTACTGGCTGTTTAGCTTTTGTTTTCTGGATGGTTTTCTGTGCCCAAACAACATGCAGCTATTCTTCGTTAATTATCTCATTGTCTGCAGCCATGCGAGACCCGGGCAGTGAAAAAAGCCACATACACACACGCACACACTCCCACGCTTTCAGATAAAGGAGAAAAACCACCGCAAAGTTGAAAAATAAGCCCTCATATAATAAAGAAATGAGGTTATCTATGAACACGTTACAGCCCCTTACTATTTTTGCAACACGGGAGAGGAATTAAGAATTTAAAATTCAAGACCAGAAAGGATGGAGAAAAAAATAATAATCTACCATAAGGGAGAAAAAGGGGGGAAAAAAAGTGGATTCAAAACACCAAATTAATTCAGGAAATTTGCCCGAGTCCATCTGGATCCGCAGATGAGTTGAGAAAACAGACTTGCTTTGAGTGTCCAAAATTGATTTGGGGAAGGGAAAAAAAAAAAAGGGCATTTGTAAATCTCCAAATTGGATCTGAATTTCCGAGGCAACTAATTCTACAGGATGATCCCAATGATTTTAAATATCTGAATGCAATCATATAATACATCACGCTTTCAGACTTTTTTTTTTCATATGCAGCTCACGGTGCCTTGGCAGACTTTGACCCAGAAAGGGAAATAAAAGTGTTTTGTTTTTGTTTATGTTTTTAAACTTTTACAAACTTCTGCTACTCACTAGAACACTGTTTCTCAAACTTGGCAACTTTTAAGATGTTGGACTTCAACTCCCAGCATTCCCCAGCCGATAGTTTGGGGGAAATTTTGTGTGCAGTCTCACTGCTGGTCTGCACAGCCTCCTTTTTAAATAAATGGTGGCTGAAATGCCAGTTAAATCATTAGCTAGCGTTGTCATGCTTTACATCTCCAAGCTGCCTGGAATTGTTTCCAAGCAAGGTAAATTTTTCTTAGAATTAGAGACGTAACAATGGGGAAAAACACTCCAGTTAAATTCCTGGAGGCACAGGGCTGTTGGTGACAATGTTGCTGGGGGTGACAATGAAAACAATTTATCCTGAAAATTACAGGGGGGAAAAAAACACAATTCAAGAAGGCAAGGTTTCCAGGAACGGGCACCTTTTAGTGGCTTAAATCAAACTTAATTTGGTGGCTGCAAGAAAAATCATTAGAAAGGCAGTGATGCAGAATTTATAGGGTTGCATCACACACAGGAGCAAAAATCCGACATTTATTTCTTTCAATGCAGGAGATACTGAGGTTTTTTATTGGTTCTTATACACCGTATGAAGCCGGGGTTCGCAACTTACTATGGGGCTGACAAAACAATTCTGTTTCAGCCTCTAGATTATTCCAGATTGGGCCACCCAATCTTTCAGTCTTTGGTTGAAAAGAAGAAATCATGTTGGTGGAGTTAAAAAAAGGGAAAAAATAGAATAGAATAGAATAGAATGGAATGGAATGGAATGGAATGGAATAGAATAGAATAGAATAGAATAGAATGTGGAATAGAATAGAGTAGAGTAGAGTAGAGTAGAGTAGAGCAGAGTAGAGTAGAGTAGAATAGAATAGAATAGAATAATGGAGTATAAAATAGAATAGAATAGAATAGAATAGAATAGAATATAGAATATAGAATAGAATATAGAGTAGAGTAGAGTAGAGTAGAGTAGAGTAGAGTAGAGTAGAGTAGAGTAGAGTAGAATAGAATAGAGGAATGAATAGAATAGAATAGAATAATGGAATAAAGAATAGAATAGAATATAGAATATAGAATATAGAATAGAATAGAATAGAATAGAGGAATGAAGAATAGAGTAGAGTAGAGTAAAATAGAGTAGAGTAGAGTAGAGTAGAGTAGAATAGAGTAGAGTAGAGTAGAGTAGAGTAGAGTAGAGTAGAGTAGAGTAGAGTAGAATAGAATAGAATAGAACAGAACTGAATAACAGAGTTGGAAGGGATCTTGGAGGTCTTCTAGTCCAACCCCCTGCTCAGGCAGAAAACCCTACACCATTTAGAATAAGAGAATGGCAGCGTTGAAAGGGACCTTGGAGGTCTTCTAGTCCAATCCCCTGGCCAGGCAGGAAACCCTATACCATTTCTCCACCTCCTCCTCTTTGCCCTCTTCCTCCCCCCCCCAAACCCATTCCCTTCTAGCTTTGATAATGTTCCCTAGTTGGGTCACGAAATGTCTATAAGAATAAAAACCAAGCTCAGAGAGTGCCAAGGATCCCTTAGTCCTTCTCCTCCTGCCCCTCCTCCTCTGATCTAGGCTGGGAAAACCCCACACTGTCTCTTTCCGGGACTTGCCAGCTTCCTTCTGGCTGGCACTCTTTCCAGGCTGGCCCAGGGATCAGCAGTTGGGGCTGATCTCCCGCTGGGCTAAGAGCCCAGGCCAGGGGTAGGCAACCTTGGCTCTTTTATGACTGGTGGACTTCAACTCCCAGAATTCCTGAGCCAGCATGGAGGAACTATGGCCCCTTCATGACTCATGGACTTCAACTCCCAGAATTCCTGAGCCAGCATGGCTCAGCTTGGAAACCTCTCCCTTTCCCCTCAGCGTGGCTGGCTCAGGAATTCTGGGAGTTGAAGTCCAGGAGTCATAAAAGAGCCAAGGTTGCCTACCCCTGGCCCAGGCAAATGATTGTCCACTCAGCCCTTCCACTGAGCTTCATTCCTGAAGCCATAACCCTATCGACGGACTTCTTTGGGCAATTCAGGTTGTCCTCGGCTTACGGCCACAACTGAGCCCAAAATTGGCTCAGCGACTTTGGTCCCATTTTACGACTTTTCCCGCCTACAAGTTGTTTAAGCGGACCACTGCAGTTCTTCAGTTAGTAACACGGTTGTTAAGTGAATCCGGCTTCCCCCGTTGACTTTAACTTGTCGGAAGACCGCAAAAGGGGAATCGCGTGACCCCGGGGGGGGGTATTCTGCAACCGTCATAACTACGAGTCAGTTGCCAAGTGTCTGAATTCCTAATCACTGGACTAGGGGGAGGCTGCGACGGTGGTGTGACCAACGGTCCTCAGTCATTTCTCGGTGCTGCTGTAACCTTGAACGGTCACTAATAATAATAATAATAATAATAATAATAATAATAATAATAATAATAATAATAATAATAATAATAATAATAATAATAATAATAATAATAATAATAAAGTTGGAAGGGACCTTGGAGGTCATCTAGTCCAACCCCCTGCGCAGGCAGGAAACTCTATACCATTTCAGTCCACTAAATGAATTGTCGTAAGACGGGGGCTTATTGGAAATATGGAAACGTTGCCCACCCCCTTCTACGGACTCCCTCACCCTGCCTGACCCCTTTCCAGCCCAGCCTAGAAAGATAATAATAATAATAATAATAATAATAATAATAATAATAATAATAATAATAATAATAATAAAAAACATCCACATCTGCCTATCCCAGGTCCTGGGTAAGGACTCGATAGGTAGACAAAATGCCAAATCCAGTCTGAACATCTGGCTGACTGTGCAATGATCCATAATAATAACAACAACAACAACAACAACAATAATAATAATAATAATAATAAAGTTGGAAGGGACCTTGGAGGTCATCAAGTCCAACCCCCTGCTCAGGCAGGAAACCCTACACCATTTTGGACAAATGGCTGTCCAGTCTCTTCTTAAAAATTTCCAATGTTGGAGCATTCACTGCTTCTGGAGGCAGGTTGTTCCACTGGTTAATTGTTCTCACTGTCAGGAAATTTCTCCTTAGTTCTAGGTTGCTTCTCTCTTTGATGAGTTTCCATCCGTTGCTTCTTGTCCTGCCTTCAGGCGCTTTGGAGAATAGCTTGACTCCCTCTTCTTTGGGGCAGCCCCTGAGATATTGGAACACTGCTATCATGTCCCCCCTCGTCCTTCTCTTCGTTAAACTAGACATACCCAATTCCATCAACCTTTCCTTATATGTTTTAACCTCCAGTCCCCTAATCATCTTTGTTGCTCTTCTCTCTACAAGCAAAGGGCAACTCTTGAGTTTGCCTGGAGTTTTCTCAAGCGCTAATTAAAATTTCTGCAGGGATTTATAAAAGAGGAGTTAAGTACCCTGCTTTTTTGCGGAATAAGCGTTCCTGGAAGGCGGCGCTGAGGCAGCAGCCGAGGCAAAGCCAGGTGGTTAAGGAGACAACAATTACATTTCATTTCATCCACCTCCAAATCAAAAAAAAAAAGAGAGAAACGCAATTTGTATGATGACCTGCATTCTGCAGGTGTTCCTCCGTAGGTTTTCCTTCCCTTCCTTTATTACGTGGAGCTAATTTTGCAGAGGTTCACGGCTGCCTTACTCAACTTTACAGCATGATGCACGTTTGACCCTCACAAATAGCTATCTATGAAGTTGCTATGCAGCTCTCACAAATCCTACAGCCCAAGATGTGGTTCAGAGAGCTGATGGAGTATTGAGTCATGCTTCACCCTTGCCACATTTATATTCTGCCTCCTATTATCAGCTCTCAGAAGAATTAGCAAGAATGTGTCCAGAATTAACCCTTGCAATATTTTCAGGTATAGGTTCCCTTAAAAAAAAAGTATATTTCTTAATGCCTATTGTTCAGAACGACTGAACTATCAAAACTAATTTTTTCCTCCCCTTAACGCTGGCCTGTGTGCTCTCTATTACTCTTACCATTAAGAAGTATGGTGTTGGTCCATAATCTCTAATTATGATGTTCTCTAATCATCATAACCCATCTTGCGAATAAGCACTGTACAGATATGCATCGCCTTATCGTTCCTGTCTTAGCCCACCAATCAGCAATTAACTACAGTTTGCCATGATTGTAAAAGAATGGAGGCCTTTGAACTCTGGTGCTGGAGAAGACTCCTGCGAGTCCCCTGGACTGCAAGGCGATCCAACCGGTCAGTCCTGGAGGAGATCAACCCCGACTGCTCTTTAGAAGGCCAGATCCTGAAGTTGAAACTCAAGTCCTTTGGCCACCTAATGAGAAGGAAGGACTCCCTGGAGAAGAGCCTGATGCTGGG
>NW_015394542.1:16124-17201 GCF_001527695.2 Protobothrops mucrosquamatus
GAGGAGGAGGAGGAGGAGAAAAGGACTGTGGGGTCCTTGGTGCTCTTTGAGCTTTGTGGTTTTCTTGCAGACGTTTCATAACCCAACTGAGTAACATCAGCAGTGGGAGGTGGAGGAGGAGGTAGAGGACGACTGTGGGGTCCTTGGTGCTCTCTGAGCTTGCTTGTTTTCTTGCAGACGTTTCATGACCCAACTAGGTAACATCATCAGTACTAGAAGGGAGTAAGGTTTGTGAAGAGGAGGAGGAGAAGAATGAGGAGGAGGAAGAGGAGGAGGAGGAGGAGAAAAGGACTGTGGGGTCCTTGGTGCTCTTTGAGCTTTGTGGTTTTCTTGCAGACGTTTCATAACCCAACTGAGTAACATCAGCAGTGGGAGGTGGAGGAGGAGGTGGAGGACGACTGTGGGGTCCTTGGTGCTCTCTGAACTGGCTTGTTTTCTTGCAGACGTTTCATTACCCAACTAGGTAACATCATCAGTGCTGGCAAGGAGTACGGTTTGCTGTTGGTTTATACTCTGGGGTCTTTCGTGTCTGGCTGGGTGGGGGCAGTCTTAGGGATTCTTTGGTCACACTGTTTACTAATGGTTCTTTGGCACTTTCTTGATTGGGGTATTTACTTGATTGTGGGTCCAAAGTTGACCTTAGAACTCATCTACGCTGATCTGAGTGCGGATTCCTGGCGGAGAAGTGCCGGAGCCTTTTTCTCTTTGGGGCTGGTTGATTGTCTCTTTTGCATAGTCTGTAGATATTGATAATGTCCGCGGGTCTATTGACGGCTGATTTATCATAAGTCACCTTTTTTCCACTGCTGTTCTAACTTCGAACGGGCCCTAAACAAACGGTTGTAAGTTTGGGGACTACCTTTAGGTGAACCACTTCAGATCACACAATTCTTCAATCTGAAAGACTTCAAAGGTAAGAAACGTTTGGTCACCACACTATAAAAAAAGATGTTGAGACTCTGGAAAGAGTGCAGAGAAGAGCAACGAAGATGATTAGGGGACTGGAGCCTAAAACATACAAGGAAATGTTGCTGGAATTGGGTATGTCTAGTTTAATGAAGAGAAGGACGAGGGGGG
>NW_015394543.1:0-2397 GCF_001527695.2 Protobothrops mucrosquamatus
CCCTTACAAGTAGATGAAGGATTGAAGGTTGATCTCTTAGAAGAGATAAATTAAAGTTCTTCCCTCTCTTGATTTACAACTTGTGCCTCGATGCAGACACAAACACGGTCTTACCGTTGGACCAACCCTATATAGACCAATTTCCTATGCTCCATCAAGAACAAACCATGGTCTCTTTTAAGTAGCTCTTCCTTTTTTTTAAAAGAAAACATTGGATTGGTCATTAATATATGTTGTCAGGACATATGGAAACAGGAAAGGAAGGTTATCAGGAATAGTGTCCCAAAAGTGATTTCCCAAGGACTGAAGAAGCAAAATCCCCAGTTGCCTTTTGGAAAAGCACTTTTGGGACATCCCGGATCTGGATGATGGAGAATCTCCATAGACAATCAGGAATAAGTGGTTTTTGAGGACGAGGTAGAGGGTGGGCTGATAAAAACCAACATGCAACGTCTGAAGGAGGTATCTAGGCTTGTTTCCAGCATTTGCTGACCTCAAAGAAGGTTTTTGTTTTGCTTTTTAATCCAGGATCAAAGAACCGAGTCGTCTCATTTGGGCAAGTTGTATTTGTAAAATAAATGTCCAGGATTTTCCTCAACCCCTCATCCTGGTGGGATTTTTTGTTTTTGTTTTTAAAGGATCAGAACTATTCACTTTGAAGCTGTATTGTAAGGACTGTGGTATGCACGCGAGGTTTTCTTTGGTCGATTCGATTTAGTTTCATGAAGTTATTTTAGAAGGGGCTTCCAGCAGATGTTCTTCAGCAGAAGAATGTGAGAACTTGCGCAGCACGTAGGTGGTCTACGGAGACCACGAAACCACGGTTGGAAAATAAGAGTGTCAGTATTGACTGAAGATCTCCCACGTCTTAACCTCGGCAGACGGCTGACTCACTGCTCAAGCACAAAGCTTTGGCCTCCTCGTAAACCTCGTTGCCGTTGTGAAAGTTAGATGTTAATATGGATGCCTTTCGTTGCACTGTTTTTAACATGCAAAACAATGAGCAGTCCTGAGAGAGAGAGAGAGAGAGAGAGAGAGGGAGAGAGAGAAAGAGAAAAAGAGAAGGAGGGGGAGAGAGAAGGAGAGAGTGGGAGAGAGGGGAGGGAGGGAGGGAGAAAGAGAGAGGGAGAGAGGGAGGGAAAGAGAGGGAGGGAGAGGGAGAGAGAAGGAGAGAGGGAGGGAGAGAGTGGGAGAGAGGGAGGGAGGAGAAAGGGAGAGAGAAGGAGGGAGAGTGAGAGGGGGAGAGAGGAGAGGGAGGGATAGAAAGAGGGAGAGAGGGAGGGAAAGAGAGTCAGTTGCCAAGCGTCTGAATGTTGATCGCGTGACTCCGAGGACGCTGCAACGGTTGTCAAGTGTGAAAAACGGTCCTCAGTCACTTTTTCCAGTGCCGTTGTAACTTCGAACGGTCACTCAACGAACTGTTGTAAAGCTGAGGACTGCCTGCCTGTGCAATACAACGCAACATCACACCACACCAGCTGCCCCAACGGGGTACCCACAATTCTTTTTACGGCTTGCTCGGCCAGACTGATTTGGGGGCCCAATTTTGCAAGTGGCGCAACCCCACCCACCCCCAATCCCCTCCTGTCCGAAGTCCAGCCGGAATTCACCATCCCATGTCCCCCCCCACACCCTGCCAGAAAGACCCCCCCCCCACGCACCTCTCCGTTACCCAGCCCCCAAATCAGGGTCCCGCTCCAGCATCCTAAGAAGAGGGATGATGGATGGGGAGGATGCTGGTCCTCCCCCAGACCCGCATCCTCTTTGGGTGGGTGGGGGGGGAGAGGGGCTGGGGGAGGGAGACCCCATCTGGCCTGGCCGTCGCCCTGGGCTGCCCCCTGGCGGCGGCGGCCGGAGATGCCCCCGAAGGGGAAGGGCTCCCTCCCCTTCCCCTCCCCTGGGCCGGAGCGGAGCAGCAGCGCAGGCGGGGCAGAGGCGGCGGGAGGCGAGGCGCCGTCCGCCCATTTCCGCGGGGACGGCGGCGGGGCAGGGGAGCCGGGCGGGCCGAGCCAGCCAGCCAGCCAGCGGCGGCTGCAACAGCTGCAACAGCTGCACCAGCGGCGCTTTGCAAGCGGCTGAGCCGAGCCGAGCCGCTGCTGCTCCGAGGTTGCTCCAGGGGCGACGCTGCCCCACCATGGACGAGGACGGAGGAGGAGGAGGAGGAGGAGGCGGCGGAGGAAGCGGTGAGCCAGCAAGGTCGGCCGCGGCCGCCGGCGCTGCATCCGAGCCGGGCAAGCCGCTCGGGCCAAAGGTGGCTGGGGGGGGGCTTGGGGGGGGACAGATGGAGGGGTTTTTCTCTTCCACCCCCCCTCCGTCCCGCACCCGGGCCGGGCGAGAGTGCCTCTGAGCGCGTGCAGAGGGTTCTCCCCCAGATTTCACGCCGGGCATTCTTGGGGG
>NW_015394543.1:3329-8070 GCF_001527695.2 Protobothrops mucrosquamatus
CTGGATTTGCACAACAATCTAAAGGCCAGACAACTGTCCTTCGTCTGCATAACATCAGAGCCTGCTAATCCATATTTGTGAGATTGGATCTGTTTTTTTAATTCCTCGCCGAGAATAAAAGCATCTGTAGCCCAGCACATCTGGAAAAGCAGAGATGCCCGGACCTATTTATTTCTGGAGAAGTTGTGTTTTGTGGTCAAGCTGTAACTAAGCTGTCTTTGCTTAGTTATCCAGGCAGAGATTCCCCTAAAACTGTCGCAACTAAGGGTGTCCCCGGGGCACGGTCAGAAAAGTCAAGATGGTGGGGACGGATTGCAAAAGCCACTTTGGTCTCTAGTGGCTAAGACGGCAGGCTAGAAACCAGGAGACTGTGAGTTCTAGTCCCGCCTTAGGCATGAAAGCCGGCTAGGTGACTTTGGGCCAATCGGCAGGAGACTGAGAGTTCTAGTCCCACCTTAGGCATGAAAGCCAATTGGGTGACTTTGGACCAATCACCAGGAGACTGAGAGTTCTAGTCCCACCTTAGGCATGAAAGCCAATTGGGTGACTTTGGGCCAGTCACCAGGAGACTGAGAGTTCTAGTCCCGCCTTAGGCATGAAAGCCGGCTGGGTGACTTTGAGCCAATCACCAGGAGACTGAGAGTTCTAGTCCCGCCTTAGGCATGAAAGCCAATTGGGTGACTTTGGACCAATCACCAGGAGACTGTGAGTTCTAGTTCCACCTTAGGCATGAAAGCCAATTGGGTGACTTTGGGCCAATCGCCAGGAGACTGAGAGTTCTAGTCCTGCCTTAGGCATGAAAGCCAATTGGGTGACTTTGGGCCAGTCACCAAGAGACTGTGAGTTCTAGTTCCATCTAAGGCACGTATGCTAGGTGGTTGACTTTGAATCAGTCCCTCAGCCCAAGCCAACTTACAGGGTTGTTGTTGAGGGGAAAATAGGAGGAAGAGGGACTAGTAGACTTGTTTGCTGCCTCGAGTGGCTTATAAAAATAAATAAATAAATAAATAAATAAATAAATAAATAAATAAATAAATAACATTCAAGCCCACCCACCCTATCCCTGCCTTTCCTTTCCTTCTCCTCCTTTTGAGTATCGATACCCCCATTCCCCCTCACTTTCCAACGCCTTTTCCAAACATTCCAGCCGTTCGCCCCCATCCATGCCCCCCTGTTGGCTTTCTCCAGACAGGGTGGGCCAAAGACCCCTCTCTGGTTTACAAAGCAGCAGCTTGTCAGGAGAAATGCCACCGACTTTGGACTCTCTGGGGTTATAAGGGAGCCCTTTGGGCAAGTCCAGCTGTAGGGGGAGCCTGGTCGGATTCGGGCTACTCCATTCAGCAGGGAACACAATTCAGATTTTGTTTTACATGCAGTATCCTAAAGGATGGATTTTCTCCCCCTGCACTGCATTTTTTTTCCCCCTGAAAGGTCAACTGTTTCTGAAAAGAAGAAAAATGAAAGCTTACTTGTTTGGGGGTCGTGTCAAGGGTTGGAAAAAGCAATGAATGAATGCTTGATTAGGCCTGGATATAAAGATCCTATAGAAATGGAGAAAGGTGGTTAGAGGGCCATTGGGCTGGCTGGAAGCAGCTTTTGCACAATGCCACGATGCTGGTGGCATCAATGCCAACTATAAATGGTTGTTTCTTGTTTTGGGACATAGGGCAACCATTGTCTGGTGTTGGGTTTTTTTCTCTCTCTCTCTCTTTGCTGGTTGGATGCGCCCAAAACATTGTTACTTTGGACACTGCCAATCGCTGTTCCAGTTTGTACATCTTACTAAGGGTTTATTTAATCGTGATTCGTTCAATAGGCCATTGTGTGGCTGGTTAAGCTTTCAGCGTAGGGTGTGTGTAAGAAGCCTCCAAGATTTATGATTTTAAAGGATCCATGGACCCACCAGCCATGCTGGGTGGATTCTTCCAGAAGTTTTGATTAAGGCAAATAGTGGCTTACGGTATGATGTGAGAACTGAACAAGTGTGTGATCCTTTTTATACGTCGCACTAAGGCAGTGTTTCTCAGCTTGGGCGACTTTCAGATGGGTGGACTTCAACTCCCAGAATTCTCCAGTCAGCACCTAACCAACTCCCAGAATTCCCCATGCTGGCTGGGGCATTCTGGGAGTTGAAGTCCGCACACCTTGCCGAGGTTGGGAAACCCTGCACTTAAGCCATCTGGGATCTGTTTCAGTTTGGTTTAGTCTATTGCCCGAATATAGTCAATTTAAGCTTCCAAACCATAGTTTCTGGCTCAATGTATATAAACCTGGCCTGTTGTGCAAATAATCACTCAAGATGGCTACAATTATTGCATGTGGAAACTCGGGCATCACGCTTTTTATGTTGCAGAATTCGATTTGGCTTCCTAGTTGTCATTAAACACAGCCAGAATTGCTGGAGGCTTAGTCTAAGTCCAGGTTTCTATAGGCACTTAAGCAAAATGTTTGCAAACAACTCTCATAATTAAAACAGGATGTTGGTGGTGGGTTTTTTTTAAATACCTTTTTGGCGGTATGTCCAGCTGTGGAGTTATTTCCGTGCTTGAGTTTCAGGTGGAAATTTTAGTCAAAACATAAAAGCAGGGGCCGACCCTGGTTCAGTACGATATTGGGTTAATGCAGGGAGGACTTTAGAATTGATCCATTTAGGATCAAGTTTCTTTCCTTGATCAAGTACAATGTTTCATCTTCAACCTTCTAATGTTTTTCCTCGTCAAATGTAAATATTTATATGAACCAAACCAGATCATTATTACTGCTTCACAGTGCTTTTACAGCCCTCTCTAAGCGGTTTACAGAGTCAGCCTTTGGCCCCCAACTATCTGGGTCCCCGTTTTACCGATCTTGGAAGGATGGAAGGCTGGGGCAACCTGGAGCCGGTCAGATCGAACTGTTGGCAGTGGGTAGAATCAGCCTACAATACTGTATTATAACCACTGTGCCACCATGGCAGAAGGGAGGGAGGGAAGGAAGGAATAGCAATAGTACATAGACTTATATACCGCTTCAGGTGCTTTACAGCTCTTTCTAAGCGGTTTACAGAGTCAGCCTCTTACCCCCAATCATCTGGGTCCTCATTTTCCCGACCTCGGAAAGATGGAAACCTGAGTCAACCTTGAGCCGGTTAGGATCGAACTGCTGGCAATCGGCAGAATTAGCACTGTGCAATACTGCATTCTAACCACTGCGCCACCACAGCCCAGGACTGTGTTTGCTTCTTTTGGCAGCTGCAGCACACACGGTTTCTCTCGGAAGGAAAGATACGGGTATAAATATAGATTTAAAGGCCCTTAAAACGGGCACGATAGAGAGGCATGCACTGGGCTTTTTCCAGTGAAGTGGCATGACTGTGCTCACTGGGATGGGGATCTGTCACGTCCGTCCGTCATTGCCGAGAGGCGCATGAGTAATGGTGGCTTTGCGACGGCAAGCATCCGATGCAAGAAACCGGGTTCCGAAACTTAGTAGGTGTATTGCATTTATCTCGAGGAGAAGAAGAAGAGGGAAAATATGCAGGCATGAATCAAAGGCATGCAAGCAAGGAGCCTCTAAACAAACAGTGCTTACCATAGATATCTCCCGCATCTATTTCCCCAGCTGTTCAGACAGCTGCAGATAGGAAATACCGTAGATGCAGTTGCAAAGAAAAAAGCAAACATCAGTGTTGCTTGAAGCCTTTTTTTTGTCGACTGCCAAACTGGAGGGCCAAAGAGGGGAAATAGAAAAAGGACTGGATTAGCAATCACAACAATGAAACTTTCTATATTTAAAATATTTTTGTGCTCTGGATTTAAAAATAATCATAGGGTGGATGTATAACGCAGCTTGCTTCATTTAAACCAAGAATGTAGGGACTAGGGGAAAGTGGTTCACCTCTAATACAAGCTGAGTTTTCGCAACAGGCTAAAAAAGGTGGATGGTTTGAGGATCAACAGTTATTGAGGTTTGCAAATTGTGCTTTGGGCTTTGCCAGAGGCGGCCAACCTGGGACAGGTAGTGCTTAAGTTACGTTCATTTAGTGACTTGTCAAAGTTACAACGTAACTGGACACAGAGAGACCTTCCAAATTCAGGGGTTTTCCAGCTAAGAACAGTAGAAATAACCCCTAAATAGGGAAGGTCTTTCTGTGTCCGAAAGAAGACAGAGAGGAACATCTGGAAGTTTTATGTCCCTTGATGGAGCTACAGGAGAATTTTCCACAGCTCAATTTTCCCCTGGTGTTTTTTTCAGTTGGGGCAAACCTAATGAATTTATTTTTTCCCTTCCTAAGTCTGTAGGGCAAAATCAACTTTCCTTTTATAGCTGTCATTGTATGGAATCATAGACTAGTAGTCAATTCCCTTTCGTGCTTGATGCAACAATCCAATTCAGAGCATCCCTAATAGCTAGTTGCTTGACCTCTTTGTGAAAACATCTCAAGAAGATATACGTTCTTCCTCTTTTCTAACTTTGAGCTGGCTTCTCCTGTGGTTATTGCTCTATCTTAGGGTTTCTTGACCGTGACAACTTTGTGATAGGTGGATTTCACCTCCCAGAATTTCTCAGCCAGCCCACAAATCTTATTGTGGAGGAGGCCAAACGCTGGTCTGTCTCCTAAATTCTATGAATTGAAGAGGTTTTTGACCTTCCTCTGTGTAATAATAATAATAATAATAATAATAATAATAATAATAATAATAATAATAATAATAATAATAATAATGAGGAGGAGGAGGAGGAGGAGGAGGAGGAGGAGGAG
>NW_015394543.1:10295-11930 GCF_001527695.2 Protobothrops mucrosquamatus
CCTTCTAGCACTGATGAGATTCCCTATTTGGGTCATGAAATGTCTGCAAGAAAACCACCAAGCTCAGAGAGCACCAAGGACTCCATAGTCATTGTCCTCCTTCCTTCCTTCCTTCCTTCCTTCCTTCCTTCCCTGATGAGATTCCCTATTTGGGTCATGAAACATCTGCAAGAAAACCACCAAGCTCAGAGTGCCTCTCATTCCCACCCCAAGCTACAAATATTCTCCTTTATAAGTCAAGGCCTACCTATACGTAGGAGCGAAGCATAAAGGGTGGAAACGTGTTTTTAAGCTCCAGAGCCATGAGATAACATTCGGAAATGGCTCAGACAGACACCTCCCTAATCTAATAGAATATTAAAAAGCAGAGGAGACGCAACACAATCAGGAGAGCAAAGTTCTGTTTTTATAGCCTATCTCAATCAAAGTGGCTTTAGCTGTCCCTGTGGAGTTGGTTTCCTGGTATGGTCTACTCTACTTAGTGGGGCTGACCCATATATTTTTTCCATGCATGGAGAAGATCTGTGTACAGAAGTGAACTTTGTATTATTTGCAGGTGTGTGTTTGGAATGCACACACTATGCCTACAAGGACTGTCACAAGCCCACTTAGGCAATACTGAGTTAATACAGTTTTCCCACTGGGATACAAACAGGTAGGGAAAAATGCAGGTTGTGGGATTAGAAATTCAACCCCAATTTTTTGTTGCTAAGCGGGACATTTTGTTAAGTGAATTTTGTCCCATCTTATGACCTTTTCTGACATGTTGTTGTGTGAATCGGTGCAGTTGTTAACTTAGTATCACAGCTGCTAAGTTGAATCTAGCTTCTCCATGGGAAGGTCGCAAAAGGGGATCACAAGAGCGCAGGACCCTGCAACGGTCATAAGTACAAGTCAGTTGCCAAGCATCCGAATTTTGATCACGTGACCATGGGGATACTGGTTGTAAGTGTGAAAAACTTACACTTTTTTCAGTGCTGTTGTAACTGAATGGTCACTAAATAAGCTGTTGTAAGTTAAGGATTATCTGAAAGCGGACGTGATCCATGCTTAGAACCCAAAGGAATACCTCCGTTTTCTGAGTGGAATCTGTTAACATATTAAAATTCGATCTTCTTTGACTGCTTTATCTGGTTGATTGTCTGAATGTAGATTTTGCCCTTCTCTTGTTCCATGGGATCCGCTCTCAATTATTTTATTCACTGATTTTTAATGAGAATTTCTTTGAGTGTAGCTGAGAACATGTGTCTCTATAGGGAGGGTGATCACAGACGTGTGTTTTTTCTTCTTTTTACTGGTTTGAGGTTTTTTTTAACATTTGTATTTTTGACGTGTAATTTCCATTTGGCCATTTTCTTGATTTGCTCGTCACGCTTGGGGTTTAAAATACATACTTGCAAGAAACTCCTTTGAATTTGACTAATAACGGGAGTGCGGCTTTTTGTAAAGTCACTTTCCCACTTCCGTTCAGCTCTTGACTTTTTCTGAAAGGATCTCCTGCAAATATTCTGAACAACTGCAATATTTTAGAGTAGGACATTGCAGGAAAAAGCAGAGGTGTTTTTACATCTGGGTCTTGAGTTTCAGAATATGGATGCAGATATTTTATAGCCATAGCCTTGTGGACTAAACATT
>NW_015394544.1:0-1766 GCF_001527695.2 Protobothrops mucrosquamatus
TCTGAGCAGTACAGCTACAAACCATCCATTTACTTTAAGATTTCATGTGAACCAAATATTCTCCTGGTCAGGAAAAAGTTAGAGATGGAACCTATAAACAAAACCAATTATATTTTATACAATTTTTAGCATGCAGCAGAAACCTATAGTGATCTTAAATTTGTAGATGTCAGAGCTTTCTCAACCATATCATTGGAATCTGCCTATGTATTATACTAGTTCTAATTTAATTGATGGTGACCAGGCCCTTTCCATAAGTCTTTGCTTCCTATTTTGTAAACTGCAAGCGTGCAGCAATGCAACACAAAAAAAGCAGAAGTGTCCTGGATCATCCTGAGAATAGATCCAGCTTCTGAATTGGAGAGCTAAATGCTTACAAATGAGACCGTTTTCATCCACCAGCCTTGGTGGTGGCTTCTATGAAGGAAACTTCATAGGCAAGTAATTTTAGTTTTTTCTTTTTTCTGGACATACTTCACATATATAATGATCTATAGACATTCAGTACCATCCACAGTTTTTCCATCATGAAGGGGCTATTTTCCTGCCTCCCAGGAAGAATATCTGTATAAAAAATGAGGGAAGGATAACAGCAAAGACTGAAGGTTAGAGGAAGAATAATACAGTTTTGATCTGGATGTTTCTCTTTTTGTAGAAATTCAGTAAAGCATGGGTATTTATTTCCGCAACCAAAATTTGCTATCATTTCATTTTAATCATCTTCATTCCGTTCTGCTGTATGAAGATAATAACAATTCAAAACAACTGAATCTTTGTTTTACATCTAAAAAAAGGTCAAGAGAAATAATTCTTTTGTAAACTGTAAAACACTGATTACATTCAACCATATAAATTCCCTTGCTATTCTCACCTACTATCTGCTAAATATTTTGACAAAACAGCTGTGTCAAGGCTCATATGTACATCCTGATGTATAATTACTCAAAGTAAGAGGGTATCCATTACAGATGTTTCCTCCAGCATGCATGCATATTCTCTGGAGCCTTTTGGTCTACATAGATTGCAATTTATCCCAATATAAAATATCCAGTAGTTAAAAATATACAAGTGTACGTTCTCAGTTACTAGAACCCATATGCTAAAAGACAAGAGGGAGAAAGTATTCTTAACAAATAAAGTCTGTCTTGAACTCAGACTCAACTCCTGGTGACTTCATAATCAATGCACACATAGTTTTTTGGCAAAAGAATGAAAAAAGTATTTTTTTTAATTTTTGACTTCCCAATCAACCCTACAGTCCTGATACCGCTAGGTGATATCTGGTCCAAATTTTAACTAAACCTGATTCATCTATGGTAATTTAGCTTTTGAGTTCAGCCAAGATCAGCTGGGTGCTGCCACCTAGCTGGATAGAAGTGCTGTTAGGAGCAGATAAAATACAGTACACCTAAGAATTGGTTAAAGAAACCTTCACTTTCCAAACACTAAAATTCTAGCTCTAGATTTGGAAGGACAATTATTTTATTCCCAGTAACTGAACTGAATACTTTATTTGGCCAACTATGATTAGACACCCAAGAAATTTGTCTCTGGTATAGAAACTCTCAGAGGTGGCATTCAGCGGCAGTATGGAGGGATCTAAGGAGGCGAAAACTACATGCCTTCTTAGAGGGGTGTTTTTCTAAATTTTTAGGGGGTTCGGGGTTGGCACGAGGGGAACCAGGGGAGTCCTCTCGGAGGCCAAGGCCAGTCCTGTCTGGGGGGCGCGGAGTGGTAAGGGAGGAAACTGGGGGGCTGGCGGAGGG
>NW_015394544.1:4981-6514 GCF_001527695.2 Protobothrops mucrosquamatus
GCGCCCTCAAGACATGGTTGTTCCAGCTTGCGGGACTGGCCTAAGGGATTTTAAAGGGGTTTTAATTACTTTTAAGTAGATCACAGTTAAATATTTCGTTTTAATTAATTTTAACAGGGGTTTTGTATTTTTTGTATTTTAATTGATTGTTAGCCGCCCTGAGTCCGAAAGGAGAAGGGCGGGATATAAATGTAATTAAATAAATAAATAAATATGCAAAGCAACAGAATAAAAGAGAGGAGTAAAGAAGATAATAAGAAGGATAAATAATACTATGGCCACAATACATGGGTATACATAGACATTAGGCAGCACTGTGAGAATTGTAGGATATTTGCATACCGTAACTACATTACCAGCAGAACATTAGAATGATACATAGACATGTTGCCCAAACCACACTCCAAACAATTATGAATATTGTTAACAACTTTTGCTTATGTAGACTGAGAATGATGGTTTGGGAATGCCAGTTTTCCAGTGCTGACTGTGAGCAGTTTGAAAGCAAATGCTGCTCAATTTTCTGATGAGCAATTTTACAAAAAACGTATTTTATCTCTCCTGCCAAAAATAGCCACTTTAGCCTAATCCTGATTTAGTTGGTTGGTTCTTTTTACAATAACTCATAGAAACTGCCAGCATTATCTTATCTTTATTTGCATATACAAAATCAGGATCATGTAGCTTGAAGAGAAATACATTTATCTACTGGGCTTATATGGAACTCACATAAGGAGGAATTTGAGTGTTTTACTTACCCTGACTACAGTAAAAGGGTTGAAATATAAAATTGATATAATAAAATGGGAAAAATATAAAATAATAGCAACACATTACTAAAAAAGAAACTAATACCATTGTGAACAACGTTTATAACCATAACTTGGATGGGCATTCTAGATTATATTTTTTTTCCCAAGTATAATTTTTTTTATTATTTTCATCATAAAAAAGACATCACAAATATTACACAATGCTATGAAAAGCCCCCCACCCCCCACCCCCCCCGGACTTCCCAAACCTAATCCCAGGATAATATTCAGATATAAGTAAACAAATATTAATATCTCTAACTCCACAAAGTGTATTATTCTACATGGATAGGTAAAATATATTAAAGAAGAAAAAGAAAAACAAGTTTACTAAAAACCTAGATTATATTCCACCACTCTATGCTTCTTTTGAATATAAACAATCCATCTTCTCCATATTAATAAAAATTGTTCGCTTGAGTAATTCTTCAAGTAAGCCGAAATCTTTGCCATTTCAGCAAGGTACGAAACTTTCAATCTCCAGTCTTCCATTGTAGGTAAAATTTTACTCTTCCAGTTTTCAGCTATCAACAAACGGGCAGCAGTTAAGCAATACAACATCAAATTCGTTTCTTTTACATCCAGATTTTGTGTGATACCTAGGAGAAACAACTGAGGCGAGAAAATAATTCTTCTTTTGAAAATTTGCTGTAAGTTCCACCACAATTTTATCCAAAAGGCCTTAATAACCTTGCAAGTCCACCACATATGAAAAAAGGTT
>NW_015394544.1:10157-11929 GCF_001527695.2 Protobothrops mucrosquamatus
TTGTTGTTGTTGTGATAAGTCCTGTTGTTGTTGTATTACTTGGTCGAATCTATTTTGCATTTTAACATCCATCGCTTGAAACATCTCAGTCATTTGTTTAATGGTTACAGACATCAAGTCCTGCAACTCTCTACCAGAGGGCGGTGGAGGTGAAGAAGATGGCGGGGGTGGCGGGTGGGAAATTTTAGAAGTTGATTGAAGTGTCTGGGACATCGGAGATGTAGTCGGTTTTAGAGTTGACGGCACAGTTTTTCTCAAAGCCATGTTAGCAGTAAATTTCCAATTATAAAAGAGTCTTATAAGCAGTTCAGCCAAGACAAATAATACGCAAGTTAAAAGTAACAAAAGTTCCAGACCGGAAATCACTTTCACTTCTTGCTGAAAAGTATCAATCCATCGCCATTTTAAGTTCACTTTCCCTCAATCCACCTCAAGTATAGGGAAGAACTTATTATCCAAGTTAGAGTAAAGTCCAAAATAAAGAGCAAACTTCCAGGGTCGGTTCGTCTGCTTACAAAAAAAACTCACAGTTCACTTTAAGTTGCAGCAGTGGCGGCGGCTTCTAGCTTCGCCGAAGCGAAGGCGTCCTGGATCGTGGAGAAACCTCGGGGCTCCGGAGGAGTTCTCACCTACATCGTCCACATGGGACGACTCGGGAACTCAACTCCTACCCCGGGCAGCTCACCTATCCCCTTATGCCCAGGGGAAGGGTATCAAGTCGTTTGACAGCTGATGCTGGCTGTCAAAACGGCTTTTACGCTGAAACAGGCGGGAGGCAGCAAACAGCTGCGTCCGACGAGGTCGCCTGCCACCGGAAGTCCAGCATTCTAGATTATATTAGTTCTCCTAGTATGGCTTTCTTAAAAAGCCAGGTATTAACATGTCTCCTAAAAATATAGCAAGATCAAGAATAGTTTTATCTCTAGGAATGAGGTAATCCAAAGAACTGGAGCTATAACACAGAGAGGTCCATTGCTTCGACTCTGTAGATAACAATCCTTAAACATTTATATTTATTAAAGGCTTTTTAGCAGTTGGCTATTGGCAAGTGATATGACTGACAACTGAAGTCCAGAATAAAATGTCAAATGATTTATTGTTAAGTCTTGTTTTACAAACAGAAGCATTCTAAAAACTCTTCTTAAAACTTCAGCTCCTTTAATTTAGCTGTCTGGGGATGATGGGGATTGTAATCAGGCACATCTGGGAGGCAGTAGGCTAATTTATACTACATTAAGTCACTCTTGAAAAAAGAAAAGAAGAGAGAAAAAAAATTTCTAGGCAGTTGAATGATTACACTCTTTGGATAAGATACAGAAATATGATTTGATATGTCTTGCCATATTACAAAAAAAGGCAGTTATAGAAGTCATCAAAAGTTCAAGCAAAGACAATTATTGGTTTCCATCCAGTAACATGGACTCATCCTTCAGATTTTTAAAGAAGTATTATTATTTTAACAATTTTAAAGATTCAAAACACTGCTAAAAAGCTGGCATCAAGCCAGTGTATATGCAAAAAATTATGCAGATGTATGTTTTCTGAAAATAATATGTAAAGTGGCAAAATGCCTCCTTTTGCATTTCCTATCAGTAATCTTTTTATACTTATGACAAAATGTATCAACAAAATTTGTGTTCACCATAAAATATGTGTTGCTTTGCAGTCTAAATACCAATGATCTAGGCTTCCAGAGTACATACACCACACAGCCAAACTGCAGTACATCTGGTATACTTATTTATTACAAAATATTTTTCCAGGTCAGCATT
>NW_015394545.1:0-1683 GCF_001527695.2 Protobothrops mucrosquamatus
ATACTCATATTCCTATATAACAGTTAGCTGTGGTTCTCCTCTCTCTTAACAGTGAGAGGAAAGAGGAATGCCTGAGGGTTACTACCTCAAAGTGTTCTAGAATCTTGAAACGGCTTTACTTGAATTTTCCAGTTGAAGAAGATTTGAATGAACTCTTTTTTGAAGAGCACCATTTCACGATGATCCAAGCACCTCGAAAGTTTAAGTTAACTCTTAAGGGAAAATGACACCTTGGGAAACTATTATCTCAAGTCACTGGTGTGGCAGTGTCTCCAGCAAATTGCTTTTTGGTGGGGAAGCAAGAATGAAATGTATCCCTGGGACAATCCCGAAAAAATAAAAGAAATTAACTTTTTTTGAAACCTAGATTTCATCACTGATTGATTGTGTGCCATTAAATTGTTGTCAATTCCTAGCAACAATGTAACCTAACCTGATCTTTCAGGTCCTCCTATGGTTCATTTAGTGTTACTGTAACTGAGTCTAGTTACCTTGCTACTGGTCATCCTCTTCCTCTTCTCCAGACACATTGCACAATGTGTCCAAAGTAGAATAATTTGAGCTTGCTCATTTGTACCTGGTATGAGACCTCTGGGTTGATTTTTCAATGATCTGTTTGTTTTCTTGGCTGGCTACGTTATTCTCAGGAGTCTTTTAAAACAGAGGTCCCCAACCTTTCTAAAAGGCAGATGTTGTCCATCATTTTGACATCTTCGTTGTCAGTTCTAAGACCGTTGTACCTGTTGTCATTCATTTAATAATCTTTATATTTAATTTTAGTGCCATTTTTTTTCAGCGTACTCCTTGACTTTTATTATTACGGCTTGCAAAAAGCCAACATTCTCCAGTACGGGAGATGGAGAATTCACATGTGGGTTTTCATTGGATGCCTGCTCTTGAGACCAAGTAGTCAAACTTGACACGTCCCCTCTTGCTGACCCAGTCTTTAACTTGGTCTCAGCTCTTGACGACGTGTCTGGGTTGGCTCTCAGTCAAAGCAGGTTAGAAAGCCTCGGTGAATTCTCCTTTCCCCTTAAAAATCCCTTCCAACTTCCATATTAATTGGGTTTCCCCCTGAAAAATTTTTTTGTACTGGGATCAGTACTTGCTTTAAACTCCACCCCTGAGGGAGGTAAAGGAGTAAGGGGGGAAAGAATCCTTCAGGATCCTTCCATTCTTCCTCCAGGGCTCTGGGGAAGGGGGGGGGGAAAGCTCCCTAACATTTAAATTGGAAAGAACGGCTGTTTTTTCTTTCCGGACATAACAATCGCTCCCACAGCCTGAGAAGCTGCGTTGGAGCATTTTTCAACCTTCCGGACCCCTCTCGGCCGTCTCAAACGATCGCAGGCGCCATTTTGGTTGCCGAAAAAGGCAACGAAGCTTATTTTCTCCAGTACGGGAGATGGAGAATTCACACATATGGGTTTTCATTGGATGCCTGCTCTTGAGACCAAGTAGTCAAACTTGACACGCGCCCTCTTGCAGGCCAGTCTTTAACTTGGTCTCAGCTCTTGACGACGTGTCAGGTTTGGCTCTCAGTCTATAGCAGGTTAGAAAGCTTTTGGTGAATTCTCCTTTCCCTTAAAAATCCCTCTTAAAACTCCTAGCTACCAATTTGATTCCCCCTTTAAAATTTCTTAGCACTGGGATTAGTGCTAGCTTAAATTCCACCCTTAAGGGAGG
>NW_015394545.1:5640-6696 GCF_001527695.2 Protobothrops mucrosquamatus
GGCCATTGTAGGGGTCTGAGAGCCAACACCTCGTCCATCTTCAGTCACTTCGCCCTCGTTAAAGACTGGCCAGCAAGAGGGGGCGTGTCAAGTTTGACTACTTGGTCTCAAGAGCAGGCATCCAATGAAAACCCATATGTGTGAATTCTCCATCTCCGTACTGAGAAAAGGCGTTCAGGTAAGACAACGCCCCTTCTCCAATTTCTTCCTGGCGATCGAAAAAGGATCGCAGGGGGGGGGGGAATTTACTAACGATCCTCAGGGCGGCTCTTACAATCGACCCGGCCATCCGAAATCTTGATTTGGGTCCACGGGCTGTCTTCTCTCATTAAAGATCATTGCGGCCGCCATTTTAGGCCCGAATTTCAGGGTGAGGAACTACAAGGCCTACTTTACAATTCCTGATCTTTGGCTTCAGTGTATGGTCTCTGAATTTCCCATCCTGAATTTGTTTTATTCTGATCTTCTCAGATCATAATAAATTGGCGGCCGCCATTTTGAACGCCATTTTGAACGCCACGTGGCAGCTTCTTTAGGCCCAGGGTGGATACACATTATCTGGCCTCACTCAGATCACAGGCCTTTATTCTCTATTCATCAATTACAATATTAATACTGTTGGGCAGTCTCCAATCAATTTGAATATTACCAGAGTCTAATTTCTCCAGCCATCTGCTTCCTCATTAGCTATTTTTTTCTATTTACTGGTGCACATTGCCTGGCCACCTAAGGCCTCCGGGGAGGAACACAAAGGGTGGTTCCAACCGTGCCTTCGGTACCTAACTCAAGGGCCGTGACCATTGCCCAGAGAGAGAATTTACTGTTGGGTCGGGTGGTCAGGGGAACAGCCTCTGTGCTTGTTCCAACTCTGCCTCCGCCAGCTTCTTGCCTGCCAGAGCTTCACCTCAGCTTATCTGAGACTGCTCACTGGGATGGAAGGCTCTTCTTTACCTCAATCCACTCCATCTTCCGGTCACGGCTGCACTATGTCCTCTGGACAGGGGACGGCAGGCAAGGCAAAAGCAAAAACTAAACATGTGCTCCCGAAACCTTCTA
>NW_015394545.1:10928-12411 GCF_001527695.2 Protobothrops mucrosquamatus
CAGACTATTGTAGGGGTCTGAGAGCCAACACCTCGTCCATCTTCAGTCACTTCGCCCTCGTTAAAGACTGGATCAGCAAGAGGGGGCGTGTCAAGTTTGACTACTTGGTCTCAAGAGCAGGCATCCAATGAAAACCCACATGTGAATTCTCCATCTCCGTACTGAGAAAAGGCGTTCAGGTAAGACAACGCCCCTTTTCCTCTACAGTTCTTCCTTGATTTACAACCAAGCTACTAGAGAATCTTGTAACTCTTCGTTCAGTAGATAGTTGAGGCTAACAATTGTTTGGGTTGCTTTACCTGTATTTCATGGCAAAATAAGGACATGTAGATATATCCTGTTAAGATTTGGTTTCCCATTGACTTAATGTGAGTAATTAGACTACAAAGTGGTTGTAGGGAGGTTGGAATTTATTATGTTCCCATTATCCTAAGAAAACATCTTGTGTTGAGTGGCATTCCTGATCACAGTGAGAGTTGTAAACAGGACAGATCCATGCAATAGTGAATGCAGTTAGTGAATTAGTGGATCCCAACAAAGTTCCTACATGTTTGAGAAGTAAAGAGCAAAAATTAACAGAAATTGCCTTATTTTATTGCATATTTATGTTCCTTCTAGGAATATTTAGTACAGGGGTAGGCAACCTTGGCTCTTTTGTGACTCGTGGACTTCAACTCCCAGAATTCCTGAGCCAGCCATGCTGGCTCAGGAATTCTGGGAGTTGAATCCCACAAGTCATAAAAGAGCCAAGGTTGCCTATCCCTGATTTAGTACAATTCAGTTTATCCAAGGACTTTGCAAAAGTACTGAAGCCTAGTTAAAATAACAAATCAGGGTAACTTTGCATAGGAATAACAACTGATGATAGTCACAAGTATTAGTAATATAAGCAGTTCTTGAATTACGACCACAATTGAGCCCCAAATTTCTGTTGTGAGACATTTGTTAAGTGAGTTTTGCCCCATTTTACGACTTTTCTTGAACACAGTTGCTAACTGAACCAATGCAGTTTTTAAATTAGTAATATGGTTGTGAAGTGAATCTGGCTCCCCCATTGACTTTGCTGGTCAGAAGGTCATAAACGGTGATCACATGACTCCAGGACACTACAGACGTCATAAATATGAGTCAGTTGCCAAGCATCTGAATTTTGATTACATGATCATGGGGATGCTACAACAGTCATGTGAAAAAATGGTCATAAGTCACTTTTTTCAGTGCTTTGAATGGTCATTAAACTATTGTAAGTCGAGGACTAACTGTATTCCTTTTTTTTTTTTGTCTTCTATATATATTTGCCTCTAAGCCTACTGACAAACTAACAGGACAAAGCCAAATTACCGTATTTTTCGCACCATAAGACGCACCTGACCATAAGACGCACATCGTTTTTAGAGGACAAAAAAAAAAGAAAAAAAATATTCTAACCGGCGGTGGTGCGGTCGGGTAGGCGGTGGCGGCGCGGTCGGGTAGGCGGCGGTGG
>NW_015394545.1:15982-17566 GCF_001527695.2 Protobothrops mucrosquamatus
CAACCTATGGGTCGCGACCCCATTTGGGGTCGATCGACCATTTCACGGGGGTCGCCAAGCAAGGCTGTCCGCCATTTTTTTTCCCTTTTCCGGCGGGTGCCTTACCTCCCTTGAGCTGGGCCAGCTGGTGGTCGGCCTGCTCCGTCTCTGCCGCTTGCCAGCTACGCCTCGGCCGGCGCAGGGGGCGGAACCACGCATGTGCGGTGCTCCCGGGCAGGGAAAGTCCTCGACTTACGACCGGTTGGGTAGTCCTCGACTTACGACTGGTTTAGTCCTCGACTTACGACCGGTTTGGTCCTCGACTTACGACCGGTTGGGGGTCGCGGCATTAAAAAGGTTGAGAACCACTGCTATAGGAGATCTATTAAAGAAAGATGTTTAGTCATTGAAGCCCAGAATGAATTCATTCCAAATTCTGTCCAAACTTGGTTTTAACCATGTAAGGTGGAAACCAGCCAACTACATCAACTAACTCACTCATTCCAACCCAGCAAAGTTTCTTCTTCAGAGCAAGATATAATAATACACCCTCTGTGATTGTATACAGTACATTCAGCAAATCCCCAATGAAACCTCTCCTGACATTGGGCGGTTCATGTTGACGCACTGCTCCTTTTACAGTGATATTTGAGGAAGACTCATCTTCCGTTTCTTGCTACATGCACTGAATTATCCTGGGGAACCTCTTGACAGTTGTCTCTCACCAGGCAAGAAAACTGCTATCCCCCTTAAGGCAGCAAAGTTCTGTATTGCTGCTGCGAACGCACACAAACAATTGACTCCTGCACATGACTAGATATCCTCATACCTGGTTCATTTATCTTATGGTAATGTGGATGCTTCGTTGGTTTTCTCCTCTCTCTCTCTCTCTGCTGTAATTAGATTATATGTGTTCCATTTTATTCAGTCGCTGGCCAAATAAATATTTCATACTTAGCCTGTCAAGCAGGCTCATTTGTGTGGTGATCCCAGAGCAGCCTTTCCTGTATTCTAGAACGTAGCATTCGTGGCTGCTCTTTTCTAGCACTCCACCGTGCCTCAAAAGCTTGTTGTGACAGGAAAGTTACAGGAGAAGAATGATTAAACTTGCTGTTTAATCTTGTCATGTGGCAGAAGTTACAACATTAGGGCTCCCTAGAGATTATATACATATAAAGTGTCATGAATTTTAAGGGAAGCTGTTCCTGTGAAAGACTTTCAAGAGTAAATAATGAAATGCCCCTGAGAGGGAGAATGTGCCTTTTAGATGGAACGTTCCCCCTCTCTGTCCCAGGGCCTTTTTGTTTTTCCCAGTAGAGACAAAAATAAGATACACCCAAAAAGAGTTTTCTTAGCAAATAAACCAAAAAAGGAACACTCTATTTTCAGGTGCCGGGGAAGAGCGGAGTAGCACACACAGGCTGCATTGCAGCATTTAGATTTCTAAATGTGTTCTTGGCTTAGTCTATCATATTTGCAGATGGCCTACTCTCTGGGGATATGCTGCAACCTTTTTAAACTGGCTTCCCTCCTCCCTTTACTATTCTTCTACAATTAGCTCGCTTGTTGTCTCCCAAGACATTATACTGTCTTTCCCTGCACAGA
>NW_015394546.1:0-3163 GCF_001527695.2 Protobothrops mucrosquamatus
GTTTAAATATTGCAAGCAGGAACTATTAATTAGAGGGTAAGGGGGAAAGTCCAATTAGGGGTAAGTGGGTTGGTGAGTGGATTTATGGAAAGTACTCTTCCAAACCGTTGGTTCTGCTTTAATTCACTCCCTTTGGGATGATGGGAAAGGGGGAATTTTAAGAGAAGCAAATGCAGATTGAAGGAGAAGGTTAAAAAAACACAGGTATAGACTAGGTGAAACCTGGCTTAATGCCAGTCACTGCGAGAGGGATCTAGGAGTCCTAGTGGACAATCACTTCACTATGAGCCAGCCATGTGCTGCAGCTGCCAAAAGGGCCAATGGAATCCTAGCTTTTACAAAAGTTTCTACCAGCCAATAACAGAATTGTAGAAGTTGGCTGTTGTTTAAAGACTGTGGAAGAGGAGGGACACACTGCTTTTAGTACCGCTTTATGCTGCCTTGGTAAGTCTTTATGCAGACTTAGAATCCTGCATCCAGTTTTGGTCACCACGATATAAAAAAGATGCTGAGACTCTAGAAAGAGTGCAGAGAAGAGCAACAAAGATGATCAGGGGACTGGAGGCTAAAACATATAAGGAACGGTTGCTGGAATTGGGTATGTCTAGTTTAACGAAGAGAAGGATGAGGGGGGACATGATAGCAGTCTTCCAATATTTGAGGGGCTAATACAAAAAAGAGGGAGTCAAGCTATTCTCCAAAGCACCTGAGAAGCAACAGATAATAATAATAATAATAATAATAATAATAATAATAATAATAATAATAATAATAATAATAATAATAATAAAGTCCTGTATAAGGGAATCTCAAATATTTGTGTGAAGTATAATAATAATAGTAGTAATAGTAATAGTAATAGTAATAGTAATAGTAATAATAATAATAATAATAATAATAATAATAATAATAATAATAAAGTTGTAAGGGACCTTGGAGGTCATCTAGTCCAACCTCCTGCTCAGGCAGGAAACCCTATACCATTTCAGACAAATGGCTGTCCAGTCTCTTAGTGTGGCGAGAAAGGTCATAAAATGGGGCAAAACTCGCTTATCAAAGGTCTCCCTTAGAAATATTGGGCTCAATTGAGGTTGTAAGCTGAGTACTATCTGTATAAGGGAATCCCAAGTATTTGTGTGAAGTATAATAATAATAGTAGTAATAATAGTAATAATAGTAATAATATTAATAGTAGCAGCAGCAGTAGCAGCAATAATAATAATAATAATAATAATAATAATAATAATAATAATAATAATAATAATAATAATAATAATAATAATAGTAAAGTTGGAAGGGACCTTGGAAGTCATCTTGTCCAACCCCCTGCTCAGGCAGGAAACCCTACACCATTTCAGACAAATGGTCTCTTCTTAAAAACTTCCAGTATTGGAGGATTCACTGCTTCTGGAGGCAGGTTGTTCCACTGGTTAATTGTTCTAACTGTCAGGAAGTTTCTCCTTAGTTCTAGGTTGCTTCTCTCTTTGGTTAGTTTCCATCCATTGCTTCTTGTCCTGCCTTCCGGCGCTTTGGAGAATAGCTTGACTCCCTCTTCTGTGGGGCAGCCCCTGAGATATTGGAAGACTGCTATCCTGTCCCCCCTCATCCTTTTCTTCATTAAACTAGACATACCCAATTCCACCAGCCGTTCCTTATATGTTTTAGCCTCCAGTCCCCTAATCATCTTTGTTGCTCTTCTCTGTACTCTTTCTAGAGTCTCAACATCTTTTTTACATCGCGGTGACCAAAACTGGATGCCGTATTCCAAGTGTGGCCTTACCAAGGCATTGTAAAGTGGTATTAACACTTCACGTGATCTTGATTCTATCCCTCTGTTAATGCAGCCTAGCACTGTGTTGGCCTTTTTGGCAGCTGCAGCACACGGCTGGCTCATATTTAGGTGATTGTCCACTAGGACTCCGAGATCCCTCTCACAGTTACTACTATTGAGCAAGGTACCCCCTATACCAGGCATGTCAAACTCGTGACGTTACGTGGCATTGTGCAACATATTGGAGCTTTTTCGTCATTGCTGGCAATGGGGTGGGCGCGGCTCCGATATGATGAAACTGGCCCGCGGGCCGGCAGTTTGACACCCCTGCCCTATACTATACCTGTGCATTTATTTTTTCTTGCCTAAATGTAGAACCTTGGAAAATAATCAAGGAGACAAGCAACCTGGAACTAAGGAGAAATTTCCTGACAGTCAGAACAATTAACCAGCGGAACAACCTGCCTCCAGAAGCTGTGAATGCTCCATCACTGGAAGTTTTTAAGAAGAGACTGGACAGCCACTTGTCTGACATGGCTGGACTAGAGGACCTCCAAGGTCCCTTCCAACTCTGTTGTTCTGTATTTGCAGTGCCACATTTGATTTTTAATTGGAGCACTTGAAGCAAAGTGTTCCCAAAAGAACTAGGAGTCATGGGGGGAAAAAGACACCCTAAATGAATTAATCCAATTAAATGGATGCTTCTCTGGCTCAAAACGTATGCCGAGAATGCTCGTCAATGGTCCTTCATCATACTGGAGAGAGACATCAAGTGTGGTGCTGCTCTTCACGTGTTTATTAATGTCTCGATGGAAGCGGCAAAGAGGATGTTTTCGCAAAGAGGGAGATGGCAGAAAATTGGGTGGCACACTTAATCCACCAGCAGGCAGAACTAAAATTCTACATGGCTTTGATAAGTTGAAGAAATGGCTTCGAAAGCACCGGGTGAAATTGAGCAGGGAAAAAGGCGAAGCGCGTCTCTTCAGAGCAGAATTAAATGCACAAGTGGGCGAAAAAAACCTTGAGAACAGCGCTTGTGGAAAAAAAGTATGTTTGTGAGAGATGGCTACAAATAAAAGGGGAATGCGAATTTGGATGGAGATTTATTCTTGGGACGGGCTGCTTATAACGACTTCAAATACTTTGGGCAATTTTGGGAACAACCTTTTACGTTAAGGATGCAGATCACAAAGTTTAAAGAGGCATCAATAGAATGTTTGTAAGGTGGAATTAAGGGGTCCTTTGTGCTCTCTGAGCTTGGTTGTTTACTTGTAGACATTTCATCACTCAACCTCATAACATCATCAGTGGCAGAAAGGAGGAGGAGAAGGAGGAGGAAGAGGAGGAGGAGGAGGAGGAGGAGGAGGAGGAGGAGGAGGAGGAGGAGGAGGA
>NW_015394546.1:4364-7280 GCF_001527695.2 Protobothrops mucrosquamatus
GGGTAACATCATCAGTGCCAGAAGGGAGTGTGGAGTGGAGGAGGAGGAGGAGGAGGAGGAGGAGGAGGAGAGGAGGAGGAGGACGACGACTGTGGGGTCCTTGGTGCTCTCTGAGCTTTGTTGTCTTCTTGCAGACATCTCATTACCCAACTGGGTAACATCATCAGTGCCAGAAGGGAGTGTGGAGTGGAGGAGGAGGAGGAGGAGGAGAAGACCACTTCTCCTGCCCATTATAGGCACCATCTCTTTCTTTGATATGGGGCTTTAGATCATTTCATAGCTCTTTCTTGCTTTCCCTCTCTTCTTCTTCCTTCTTCCTCTTATCTCAAGTATGCGGAACTTGGGTTTGGCCAGTCTAAAGAAAAGAAGAAATGGGGGAGACATGATAGCAGTGTTCCAGTATCTGAGGAGCTGCCACAAAGAAGAGGGGGTCACGTTGTTCTCCAAAGCACCAGAGAGAAGGACGAGAAACAATGGTTGGAAACTGATCAAAGAGAGAAGCAGCCTGGAATTAAGGAGAAACTTCCTGACAGTGAGGATAATCAACCAGTGGAACAGAAGTTGCCTCCAGAAATCGTGGGCGCTCCATCACTGGAGGTTTTTAAGAGGAGACTGGACATTCACCTGTCTGAGATGGTATAGATCCTCCCGCTTGAGCAGGGGGCTGGACTAGAAGACCTCCAAGGTACCCTTCCAGCTCTATTCTATTCTTGATTTGAACCTTTATCCAAAAGTGGCTTTATTGACTTAGCTTTAAATAGGAGGTACCGTTGGAGAGGTGACATCTTTATTGATCTGGTCTTAAGTGAGAAGGCTCACTCAAGGGCATTGTTGCACGCCACTTAAGAGACGTGGGCCCAAAGAGGCTTGGAAGCACTCGAAAAGGAACAAATAAATTGTGTTTTTATTTGCCCTTCTCCTTTCACAGGCTTGGACTCGCTGTACCTGTGGAAGCAGACTGTGAGTCAGGAAAGCCTTTGTGATGACAGATTTGTTTGCCTTCAAAGCATCTTGGACTGCAAAAGATGAACAAAGCTTCGTTTCAGCCTGGTATATCAAGACTGCTTTCTCAATTGAGTTGTTCATGCATAGAATCCATTAGATCCTGGTCTGATGAAGCAGAAGCTGCTTCGTAAAGTAAGCTTAGCTGCCTGGTGGGTGGGTGGGTGGGTGATGGGTCAGGAGTGGGAAGTTTTTGACTGCAACTCTACGAGGACTGTACTCTTGTTTCTTTGAAAAAATGGTGGACGTGGAAGAAGGCTGAGGGTTATTGGGATCCAACACATACTTTAATTCAGAAAATTCTCAAAACAGTGTACAATTGCTAAGGTGGTTAAGGCACCAGGCAAGAAACTGGGTGAATGTGAGTTCTAGTCCCACCTCAGGCATGAAAGCCAGTTGGGTGACTTTGGACCAGTCACCAGGAGACTGTGAGTTCTAGTCCTACCTCAGGCATGAAAGCCAGTTGGGTGACCTTGGACCAGTCATCAGAAGACTGTGAGTTCTAGTCCCACCTTGGGCATGAAAGCCAGTTGGGTGACTTTGTAGAAGTCACCAGGAGACGGTGAGTTCTAGTCCCACCTTGGGCATGAAAGCCAGCTGGGTGACTTTGGACCAGTCACCAGGAGACTGTGAGTTCTAGTCCCACCTCGGGCATGAAAGCCAGTTGGGTGACTTTGTAAAAGTCACCAGGAGACTGTGAGTTCTAGTCCTACCTTGGGCATGAAAGCCAGCTGGGTGACTTTGGACCAGTTATCAGGAGACTGTGAGTTCTAGTCCCACCTCAGGCATGAAAGCCAGTTGGGTGACTTTGGACCAATCACCAGGAGACTGTGAGTTCTATTCCCACCTTGGGCATGAAAGCCAGCTGGGTGACTTTGGACCAGTCACCAGGAGACGGTGAGTTCTAGTCCCACCTTAGGCATGAAACCCAGCTGGGTGACTCTGGGCCAGTCCCTCCCTCTCAGCCCAACCTTCCTCACAGGGTTGTTGTTGTAGGGAAAATAGGAGGAGGGAGAGTGTTAGGCATGTTCGCTGCCTTGAATTACTTAACAATAATAATAAAGTTGGAAGGGACCTCGGAGCATTCATCACCTCTGGAGGCAGATTGTTCCACGGGTTAATTGTTCTGTCAGGAAGTTTCTTTTTAGTTCCAGGTTGCTTCTCTCCTTGATCAGTTTCCATCCTTTGCTTCTTGTCCTGCCTTCAGGTGCTTTGGAGAATAGCTTGACTCCCTCTTCTTTGGGGCAGCCCCTGAGATACTAGAACAGCTGCTATCATGTCCCCCCTCGTCCTTCTCTTCATTAAACTAGAGATACCCAATTCCAAAATTGAACAGCCCTCTCTCAATAGAGAGGGAGGGATACAACATCATCTATCTCCAGGCTACTTATAAAATAGTAAAGACGGGATAAAAATCTAATGAACAAACACATTTGAATACAGACGTTTCTCTTTTACGTTTGATGGAGAAGCAGCTGGGGAACCAATGTGGGACTTTGATGCTGTGTATGATAACCACAGTGACACTTTTATACTCAGAGGTGGAAAATCTCACCGATTCTGAAAAGAGGATGGTGGAGTTAAAGGAACTGACTGTGATGACCCAGGGCACAGCACAGAGGCAATGCAGTCAGCTGGCAATTCACACAGTTCTTTTATTGCTCCAACTTTTCCCCAAATGCTCTCACATTTGCTGGTAAGCCTCCAGCAAAAGAACACACACACACTCCTTCAGCCGACTCTGGCTGAAAGTAGGTTCAAATACAGTCTGATTAGCATAAGAAAGTACTCAAGGCCATAGAGATAACAAGGAAGAAAACATAAACTTAAGGAGTCCGTTTGAATCCAAGCTTGCCTGAGCAGTTTCCAAAAGAGAGAATCCGAAATACAGTCCGAGGTCTTAAAACATTCAAT
>NW_015394546.1:7904-11925 GCF_001527695.2 Protobothrops mucrosquamatus
AATCCAAATGGAGGAAATTGTCCACACGAAACACGATGCAAACAGAAAAGTAGTCACCGGCAAGACTAACAGAACATGATCCCATGAAGTACTTTGCAACGGTTGCCTTCAGCAACCAGCACCGCCCACACCTTCCCTTTTTATACAGCAGTCCCAAGGCGTTGCCTCTCAGTGCCTTCTCCTTTTCCCCTGGAGTTGTTGTATTGACTGCTGCTGATCTGCTCTCGCTAATTGCCGGCGTGTACGAGCATCAACCAGCATGTCCATCAGGTGTGAGTCCTCCAAGTCTGACTCATTCTCCTCACACAGCTGAGCTTCATCAGGAACACGACTGGAGGCCCCAGGCTCTTCATTAAACCGTGAGTCTTGTAATTCATCAGAGCCTCCCTCTGACCCTGATGGCCCTTCCAATGCCTCCTCCACCTCCTCCTCAGATTCCCCAGACTCAGCTGTTGGGAATACAGGCTGGCACAGAATCACGACACTAGGATCAGGTGGGGGTGGCCCTTGCTCATCGCCTGAACTCTGTCTCCCCTGTTCCAATCCTGAAGGGCCCCGGCCTGCCTCGGCCTGCTCTTCCCCACAGTCCTCTGAAGCCACAGACACCTCTCCCTCAACCTCCATAGGGTCCCGTTCCAGCTCATTTTCCTCCACATATTCAGGCTCCAACGGAGGCATGACACTGACCGAGATGGTGAAATGAACGACTGAAGTGAACTACCATAATTAAAGAAATTAAAGAAAAGACTTGGCCTAACCCTGTTAGGCATCCAAGAATACAAATACAGGTAGTCCTCAACTAACCACAATTTGTTTAGAGACCAATCGAAGTTACAACGGCACTGAAAAAATGACTGTTTTTCACACTTATGAACATAGCAGCATCCCCAGGGTCACCTGATCAAAATTAAAATGCTTCACGATTGACTCATATTTATGACCATCGCAGTGTCCTGGGGTCACCTGATCCCCTTTTGTGACCTTCTAACAAGCAAAGTCAATGGAAAAACCAGATTCACTTAACAACCGTGTTCCTGGCTTAAGAACTGCAGCGATTCCTTTAACAACTGTAGCAAGAAAGGTTGTAAAACGGGGCAAAATTCACTTAACAAACCTTTTGCTTAGCAACAGAAATCTGGGCCTTAATTGTGGCCGTACTTCGAGGACTACCTGTAACAGACTTTGCCTATAGCTGGCCACTCTACAGCTTTGCACATACAGTAGTAGTAACTATACACAAAGTGTTAAAAACAACGGGGTAGGGTTTTTTTTATTTAAAGAATACACATATATAGACCCAAGTATCGTGATGATCTTGAGCTGAATATGGGAAAGAAGGACGTCAGCCTGGCAATCAAATGTAGGTTAATCCGCTCTATTGTGTTCCCCATGGCTAAATCTGGTTGTGAAGGTTGCGCCTTAAAAAAGCAAAACAGGAAGAAAATCAACTTGTTTGAGCCACGGTGCTGGAGAAGGCTGCTGCGTATTCCTTGGACTGCAAAGGTGACTAACAAGCAAATACTGGAGCGCATAACACCAGATATGTCACTGGAAGGCAAAACCACGAAACTGTGTCTCACTTACTTTGGCCATGTCATGGAGGGAAATTCACTGAAGAAAGCAAATTATATTAGGAATAATTAGTGGTAAAAGGAAACCAGCCTGCCAAAGAACACAGTGGCTGGACATCATCCAAGCTAACAAGAATCAGAGCATAGAAAACTCAAAGAAGTAGTGCAAGATCAAAAGACGTGGAGAGACCCTTGGCCACAGGATCGCCAAGAGACAGACATCATCATAATAACAGAACAATTTTATTTTCCTGCACATTTCATTATCCAACTAGGTAACGTCAACAGTGCTAGAACACAGAACAGGGGTGTCAAACTCAATTTCATTGAGGGCCGCATCAGCATTGCGGTTGCCCTCAGGGGGGCAGGGGTGTGTGGCCAGGGTGGGTGAGGCCTACTGGGTGGGCGTGGATGGAGTGGGTGTGGCCTACTGGGTGGGCACAGCCAGCTCTACATGGTTCGCGTCAAGGGTGCCTGTGGGGGCCTGGGCAGGAGTGGGACAGATCTGAGGGTCTCTGGCAGAAGGGGGTGGGACCGGGGCAAGTGCCAAGGCATGGTCCATTTCTTCATTCCTCACAAAGGGGGACCCCTCCCCAGCATGCACCCAGGGGGCGGGGGTGACGCGACAGGGGCTGGTTCCTCGCTGTTTCCAGACGGCCTTGTGGAGCTAAGACTGAATGTGTTTCACCATAGATGGCCGCCACAAAATTGTACACTGGCTCCCGGCCGGCCTGGGCCAGGACCAAGGCAGCGGGGGCCGTTCCCTCACTGTTTCCAGGATGGCTTCGGGGCCACATGAAACCACTTTGCAGGCCGCATCCAGTCCCCGGGCTTTGTGTTTGACATGTCTGACATAGAAGAATAGAGTTGGAAGGGACCTTGGAGGTCATCTAGTCCAACCCCCTGCTCAGGCAGGAGACCCAATACCATTCCAGACAAGCGGCTGTCCAGTCTCTTCTTAAAATCTTCCAGTATTGGAGCATTCACCGCTTCAGGAGGCAGGTTGTTCCACTGGTTAATTGTTCTCACTGTCAGGAAGTTTCTCCTTAGTTCTAGGTTGCTTCTCTCCTTGATTAGTTTCCATCTCTTGTTTCTTGTCCTGCCTTTTGGTGCTTTGGAAAATAGAGCCCCTCAAATATCATGTCTCCCCTAGTCCTTCTTTGCTTTAAACTCAACTTACCCAATTCCTGCAAGCCTTTTTCATAGGTTTTATTCTTCAGCCCTCTGTTCATTCTTGTGGCTCTTCTCTGCACTCTTTCCAGAATCTCAACATCTTATTTTATATTGTGATGAGCAGAACTGGATGCAGCATTCCAGGTGTGGTCTTACTAATTACATGATGTTCATCATGGAGACCATCTGCCTTTGTGGTTGCAAGGAGTAGAAAATGGCTTGATGGCATTTTGGTGTGTGTCATGTATGTGTGTCATTTTGAGAGCGAGCAACTAAATTTCATTTTTGATGTGTGTTGTGCCCACAGTAAAAATAAAATGACAATAAAGGTTATCTTATCTATAAAGGTTATCTTATAATCAATCATCTCCACTTTCAGTTTCTTGAGTAGGCCAGCTAGATGTTTCTACAAAAGTTTACCAAAAAATGCAAACCAGAGGAGAAACTACAGATGCATCTGGGATGGATTGCTTAGTGAAAACACCAACTCAGCAAATAGAGGCTGTAGAAAATTGGAAAGTGTTACACTAGGAATTATTGGCAAAACACTGAAAATAAATCTGCCAGTTTTGCACTGTAAATGCCTCCTGAGAAATAGATGGCACAGCTACCTTGGAATTACTGCTTATGATTTATGTTATTTATGGATTTTGTTCGTGGTCTTATGATGGATCGCTCACTTTTCAATTAAAGTTTCAAAATCGAGTTAAAAATGTACAGTAGGTTCAAAAATGCAACGGTAAAATAAACAGAGGGACAAATACAAACACATAAAAAGCTAGAGTAGCAACCCCCATTACCAAACCAGATATTTAAGCATAAAAACCACCTGTCTATGTAAGTCACTCCAAACTGCACCCTGAAAACTGCACCCAGGAGCTGTGCAAAAGATCCAGAATTTGTCCCATCTTTACAAAGTTAGTCACGTTTATAATGCTAATCCTGCACTGGGATCACTTTTCATGATAAATGTCTGTGGAGATTCTTTTAATGATAAAGAACAGCAGAATAACACTTGTTTTATTGATTTATTTCATTTATATTCCACCCTTATTATTTGTATCAATAATTCAAATTGATGATGGTACCTAATACTCCTGCCTCCTCTTATTTTCTCCGCAAAAACAGCCCTGTGAGGTGAGTTGGGCTGAGAGGGAGGGACTGGCCCAAAGTCATCCAGCTGGCTTTCATGCCTAAGGCGGGACTAGAATTCACTGTCTCCTGGTGATTGGCCCAAAGTCACCCAGCTGGCTTTCATGCCTAAGGCGGGACTAGAA
>NW_015394547.1:0-1072 GCF_001527695.2 Protobothrops mucrosquamatus
CTGAACTATTGGTCTAAATGGGTCAAAATTTTATAAATCCTAATGAACCTTACAATTGTGCAACCACCATTGAAATATCTAAACCATATGACAGAAATACCACATATGAGGGTGAAAGTCCAGTTTAGGGGATGACAGTTTCAGTGACACAGTGACACTAAAGACACTGACATCCCCTAAACTCTGCTGAAGATGTTACGTAGCCTGGTAATGAAACGTTCAGGAACCAACCCACAAGCTCAGAGAATGAATCTTCACCCTCATCCTACACCCAAGCTACAGATATTCGCCACTATTGCAAATACCACATATGTCAGCGATGGCGAAATGTCTGGGCTCAATGTGTCAAAAACTCAGAAAATTATTTGACTCTTCTGATGTGTTACACCCGCTCCTCTGATCAAAACAGAAACAATTCTCTATCCTTCCATCTATATCAGGGGTCTTCAAACTTGACTCTTTTATGACTTGTGGACTTCAACTCCCAGAATTCCTCAGCCAGGCACGCTGGCTGAAGAATTCTGGGAGTTGGTCCACAAGTCATAAAAGGGCCAAGTTTGAAGACCCCTGATCTATATCTAGGCCCTTCTGAGCAGCAGAATTTGATAGCAGTGCTGAGGCTGGGCCTGAAGTGGAGGCCTGGCCTTGACTTCAATCCTAGAACCACTGCTCAAAAATGCTGCCTCACACTGTTCCCCAAGCAAGGTATGATTGCCCCCATGAACCAGTACTCTCCAGATCTGCATGCAGCTTACCTTCAGGTAGTGTTCTCTTTATGTTGACCTGTGGCCTACCTGAGTTTTCTCTAGGTTGCACAAGGCTTTTGTTCTTGAAGTGGCTTCGGAGAATGTTCTTCAATGGCCTATGCATACCCTATCCTGGTGCAATTTTGGAGGCCATTTGACTTCCATAGGGTCTGAAGGATGTGAGAGTACATCTCATTCTTGTGTGGCCTCCACAGCCTCCCAAAATTGTGCAAGAATGAGGCATGCTTTTAAGAATAGTTGTTATCAGATTTTGGAGAATCCTGACATGTCACCCAAAATATCGTGGCATGCCATAAGTTTGCCAT
>NW_015394547.1:5288-6872 GCF_001527695.2 Protobothrops mucrosquamatus
AATACGGAGGAGATGGATTGTTTAAGTTTAGACTTTGGAGTTAGAGATATTAATATTTGTTTACTTGTATTTGAATATCAGCCTAGGTTGGTTTGGGAAGTCCGGGGGGTGGGGGGATGGGATATAACATTGTGTAATATCTGTGATGTATTTTTTCTTTTTTTATGATAAAAATAAAAATTTTATATTGAAAAAAAAAAAAATGCTGTAAAATTAAAGTGAATTAATTTGTAAGAATTTGGCCTTTGTGAGATGTTGTTTTGCTCTTCAAACTCTCCTGTGCTTTTAGAAATTGCTTAGTTTTAGGCAATTCCCAGCCTAATATGGAAACTATATTAAATTGTGCTATACAATCTATACATATGTCCTTCCTCTTGTAGAACAACTTTTTAGCTGGGTCATCAAAGATTCTATGAGATTCTGCTGCAAGCTATTAAATAAATAAGGATCTAAAAGCTCCTCATAATTTTCATATATATATGGCAGACAAAACTGAGTTTCCTTAAACACAAACATATAAAGCGAACATTATTTTTCTTTCTTAATTTCCTCTATAATTAATGTAATACTTTGCAGGAGTATGAAACAGGAGCAGTACTCAGATTGCACTTTTGAGTTAGCCCCATTCCTAGGGAAAGTTGCACTTGTAGTTATTTCTATCAGTGAAAACAGCTATGAGATTTTCAAAAATTCTCCAAGTAGCATTTCTGTTCATTTCCAGAGAGCTCTTTGGTTTCATTGTTCCCAAGTTGCTTATTTCTAAAAAAAGAGAGGCCACTTTAGATTACTTTCTAAATATTTATTTTTATTTTGACAACGAGGATGAGAAATGATTTGTTCTGATGTTAGATACCTACAAAAATAAAAAATGTACCTTCCCTCTTTGCTTCACACCTAGTCTCCAGCAACTACCATTTCAAGAACCAAATTTTCATTTGAACTAAGACAAAAATATCAGTTAAAGCACAAAGTTTACAACATACAAATTAGTCTGGTAATGCTGCATTCTCTTGCCTGCCCCCACCTCATTTTTTTCTCCAGCATAGATGAGACAGCATAAACTGTCTCAAAACCAATAGTGGTTTTTTTTAACACTAGTCAGAATCAAAGATTCTTATCCTGGTTGCATTCAACAAACTATAATGTAAACTAAACTAGAATTCCCAGTTCTAATAAACTCTGGCTAGTTTAAACCAGGAAGCATTTTTTTTCAGTCTTCCCCTTGCAATTGTTTTAGAGGATTGAGTTTATGAACCAAGGAATATTGCTGTTGTTTAGTAAACAAAATATCTTCTTGACCAAATACTTGTTCAAAACAATTGAACATTCTAAAACAGGGGTCCCCAACCCCTGGGCCACAGACCAGCACTGTTGTGTTCTTTTGAATTCCCCCCCCTTAATCCCCTATGCGCATCCTGATCACCCATTAAGGGTGATTGCCCTTCTCCATTGATCACCCATTAAGGGTGATTGCCCTTCTCCATCTGCATACAGTTTCATGCCCGTTGCTGGTTGGCTAACTAGCAACGGGGTCTTACCAGCCAATGGAATTGTGTGATTACAAGCCAGGGGAATCCCATAAAA
>NW_015394547.1:10720-11921 GCF_001527695.2 Protobothrops mucrosquamatus
TATGTAACCACTATTCATCAAGGACGATAGCAAGAACTTTGAGGGGAGGGGTGTTGTGTTCTTTTGTATTCCCCCCCTTAATCCCCTATGCGCATCCTGATCACCCATTAAGGGTGATTGCCCTTCTCCATTGATCACCCATTAAGGGTGATTGCCCTTCTCCATCTGCATACAGTTTCATGCCCGTTGCTGGTTGGCTCACTAGCAACGGGGTCTTACCAGCCAATGGAATTGTGTGATTACAAGCCAGGGGAATCCCATGAAAGAGAGCTCCCCTGGCCCAGAGGCCAGTCCGGATTTACTTTATGCCTTGCCAATAAACCGAGAGCTGACTGTCACTCGACTCGTGTCTTACTGCCTGCGCGATCTAACAAGCACCAATCTGCGGCCCACCAGGAACCAGGCTATGCAAGCAAGTGAAGCCCCATCCACAGATGCCCGGGATCCAGGCAGTGTGTGAAACCATGACCCCGGTCCATGGAAAAACCACTCTCCACAGAACTGGTCCCTGGCACTCAAAATGTTGGGGGGGCACTGTTCTAAAATGTTATACGGAATGGTCTGAAAAGCAATATAGAATTCAACAGGCTATTGCTCTACCAGCATCATTTGATAAATAATAAATATGATGATAAAATGTCATATCATACTCTCTCTTCAAGCTTTTCACCTGTCTGCTCCTTTTTAATAATCATCCTTTGTGCACATAGCAATAAATATGCTAGGTTCCATCTTTTGGGGTTTCAGATTAAAACTGGACATAAATAAAACTGGTCACATAAACAGATGGAAAGAATAGAAAAGAATGGTAAACTAGAAAATGAATACTCATAATATCTCAACTGATTTATGCAATTAGTAGTACAATAAATTACTAGTTCCAAAAGTTTTCTGAAAAAGGGCTTTGATTTAGATATTGCATTTCTTACCTATTTTGTAAAATTGAAGGATTGGTGAAGTCAGCCTTCAGTATATTTTGAGCATTTGCTGTATATTTATTTGTTGAAAGCTTAATAGAAGCCTTCTTGGCTCTGGCTTTTTAGAAAAATCTATTTAACTGTGCAATGATGTTTTTCCAAGTGCTATTGCTTGATCCCATTTCCCTTAGGCCTTTCCTAAATGTTTTTTATCCTGATTGATTGATTAAGGGCCATCAAGTTGTTGTTGACTTTAGCACCCCAATCGCTAGATGTTCTTCATG
>NW_015394548.1:0-4555 GCF_001527695.2 Protobothrops mucrosquamatus
AAGAAAGAAAATGGAGGGAGGGAGGGAAAGAAAGAAAGAAAGAAAGAGGAAGGAAAAAAGGAAGGAAGGAAGGAAGGAAGGAAGAGAAGGGAGGGAGGGAGGGAGGGAGGGAAGAAAGGGGAGGGAGGGATGGCGGGAGAAAGAAAGAAAGAAAGAAAGAAAGAAAGAAAGAAAGAAAGAAAGAAAGAAAGAAAGAAAGGGACTGAGGGAGGGAGGGAGACATGAGCGATGACAACATCTGTAACAAACACCCTCCCCCCCAAAAAAATTAAGTCAAAATCTCCTCCCAATCAAGCTGCTGGGATCTTAAGGCTACAGTATATCTATGAAGGTCCATTGATAAGAATTAAGCTTGATGATGCTGCAGAGTTTTATCCAAACAGACCGCCGCCCCCCCCCGTCACATAAGGAAAGGCAGGTGAGAAACTGGCACTTAGAACTGGGTCCAGCTTGACCCCCACCTGTCAGTCACGCAAAGAATTTTGTAGGTTGTTATCCAACTACAAGTCCCAACTGGGGAACTTCAACCCTGAAGCTCAGAGGCTTCTATTCAGGTGTAATTTAGTCAGGAACAGCACGAAGCCCCTCAAATTGATTGGGTTTCGTGTCTGCGGCTATTTGGGTTTCTTTTCTCGTTTTACTACACAAACTCACACACGCAGATACCAGCCCCAGATCAAAGGATCAGCCGTCAGGTTCCCAGAGACCGGCGGAATCTTAATGCACCGCAAACTTCAGTGCCTGCTTTTGCTACACTCACACTTTCCCACACATGGCTCCAGGCAAAAATGTCATCTGCACCCTGCATTATAAAATCTCTAATTTCCTAAAGGGGGGGGGGAAAATAAATAAATAAATAAATAAATTGCATTTCTTGACAGGCCAGAAGTTTTTAACTCTCTGGTGTTTCCAGCTGGCCCTTGGCATCATTTGCATGTCATAAAAAAAAGAAAAAAAACACAGCAAGGTCACTATTGATTTTTCCCATTTTTTTATTTTTTCCTTGGGAGAAAATAAATTCATTAGCCCGGAGGTCTCGAATATATCAACGGTACAAAAAGTCTGCGTGATTTATATCAATCCGTCGCTGCGATTTGAAAACAGACTTTCTACCGGTGTAAATTAAAGGCCGTTTTTTTTTTAAGTTAACCCGTTCCTAAAAAAAAAAGCCATCCACAATAACTAAAGCTGCTAGTCCTCAACTTACGACTTATAATGGAACCCCAAGTTTCTGCTGCTAAGCGAGGCAATTGTTAAGTGAGCTTTGCCCCGTTTTACGACCTTCCTTGACTTACGATGAATTCGTACAGTGACTATTGGAAGTTACCGCGGGACTGACAAAAGTGAGTTACAACTGGCACTTGTGCTTAACGGCTGTTGCACCATCCCAACAGTTCCACGGAATAATGGAATGAGGAATAGAATAGAATAGAATAGAATAGAATAGAATAGAATAGAATAGAATAGAATAGAATAGAATAGAATAGAATAGAATATGGGATATGAGATATGAGATATGAGATATGAGATATGAGAGAGAATAGAATAGAATAGAATAGAATAGAATAGAACAGAACAGAACAGAACAGAACAGAACAGAACAGAACAGAACAGAACAGAATAGAATAGAATAGAGGATATGAGATATGAGATATGAGATAAAATAGAATAGAATAGAATAGAATAGAATAGAATAGAATAGAATAGAATAGAATAGAATAGAATGGGATAGGGGATATGAGATATGAGAAATAGAATAGAACAGAACAGAACAGAACAGAATAAGAATAGAATAGAATAGAATAGATGGAAGGGACCTTGGAGGTCATCTAGTCCAACCCCCTGCTCAGGCAGGAAACCCTATACACCATTTCAGACAAATGGCTGTCCAGTCTCTTCTTAAAAACTTCCAGTGTTGGAGCATTCACCGCTTCTGGAGGCAGGTTGTTCCACTGGTTAATTGTTCTAACTGTCAGGAAGTTTCTCCTTAGTTCTAGGTTGCTTCTCTCCTTGGTTAGTCTCCATCCATTGCTTCTTGTCCTGCCTTCAGGGGCTTTGGAGAACAGCTTGACTCCTACTAAACCACTGTTAAGTGTGTGCACATGGGTCTTCAGAAGGAAATTATTTCCTTGAAATGGTGGCCAAGTTTTTAGATTCTGTAGGCTGCAACGGCATCTTCTAACTGCAGAGATGATCGCTCATGTTTTCTTGGTAAGAGAAGAGAGCCTTTGAGAAGACTAACACCATGTTGAGGATATTTGCTTAAGGAAGATCCAATGTTTGAGAGAGGAACACCCATCTTCTTGAACTAATTATACTAATTATGCTCCTCCGGGGAGCTGAGAACTCTTGGTTTTGAGTGATTGGATAATTAGAAACACAGATAGAAAAGCCTATGAGGAACAGGTAGACTACTGTTGATCTATCTGTTGCAAAGTTTACAGCAGGGGTCTTCAAACTTGGCCCTTTTATGACTTGTGGACTTCAACTCCCAGAATTCTTCAGCCAACTGAGGGAACTATGACCCTTTTATGACTTGTGGACTTCAACTCCCAGAATTCCTCAGCCAGCGTGCCTGGCTGAGGAATTCTGGGAGTTGAAGTCCACAAGTCATAAAAGAGCCAAGTTTGAAGACCCCCGGCTTACAGGCATCAAGTCCATCTAGACCAGGGGTCTCCAAACATGGCCACTTTAAGACTTGTGGACTTCAACTCCCAGAATTCCCCAGCAGGCCACGCTGGCTAGGGAATTCTGGGAGTTGACGTCCCCAAGTCTTAAAGTGATCATATTTGGAGAAACCAGCTTTACTAAGTCCAACATTTCCAGAAAGGCAGTTATTAAATCAATTTTGTTCCATGTTATAACCTTTTTTTTTTTTGCCACCGCTGTTAAGCAAATCGCTGCAGTTCTTAAATGAATCCTCCAGTCATTAAGCAAGTCAGGCTTTTCCCCCATTGACTTTGCTCGATGGGAAGGTTACAAATATGATTACACGACTCCGGCACAGCGCAACCGTCATAAAGACATGCCAGTTTTCGAGTGTCCACATTTTGATCACGTGACAATCGGGATGCTGCAACCGTCGTTAAGTGTGAGGGAGAGAGAAACAGAGAGAGAGAATCAGAGACAGAGAAAGAGAGACAGATAGACAGACAGAGAGAGAAAGAGAAAGAGAGAGAGAGATAGAGAGAGAAGGAGACAGAGAGGCTGCATTAGGCTGCATTAACAGAGGGATAGAATCAAGATCAGGTGAAGAGTTAATACCACTTTACAAGGCCTTGGTAAGGCCACACTTGGAATACTGCATCCAGTTTTGGTCACCACGATGTAAAAAAGTTGTTGAGACTCTAGAAAGAGTGCAGAGAAGAGCAACAAAGATGATCAGGGGACTGGAGGCTAAAACACACAAGGAACGGTTGCTGGAATTGGGCATGTCTAGTTTAACGAAGAGAAGGACGAGGGGGGACATGATAGCCGTGTTCCAATATCTCAGGGGCTGCCCCAAAGAAGAGGGAGTCAAGCTCTTCTCCAAAGCGCCTGAAGGCAGGACAAGAAGCAACGGATGGAAACTGACCAAGGAGAGAAGCAACCTGGAACTAAGGAGAAACTTCCTGATAGTGAGAACAATTAACCAGTGGAACTACCTGCCTCCAGAAGCGGTGAATGCACCAACACTGGAAGTTTTTAAGAAGAAACTGGACAGCCATTTGTCCAAAATGGTGTAGGGTTTCCTGCCTGAGCAGGGGGTTGGACTAGATGACCTCCAAGATCCCTTCCAACTTTATCATTATTATTATTATTATTATTATTATTATTATTATTATTATTAAGAGCGACAGACAGACAGAGAGAAAGAGAGAAACACACACAGAGACAGAGAGACAGAGAGAAAGAGCGACAGAGAGAAACAGAGAGAGAAAGAGCGACAGAGAGAGAGAGAGAGAGAGAGAGAGAAACAGAGAAAGAGCGACAGACACAGAGAGAGAGAGAGAGAGAGAGAGAAAGAGACAGAGAGAGAAACAGAGAGCACTCATTTTTTTTCCTTTGAACAGTCACTAAATGAAAGTAAGTGGAGGAACGATCTATGCTGTCAGATTCACCAAGATTTCATGTTTATTTCCATTCGTCGGGAAGATTTTGGTCCCGTTTTCCCAATGTAACAAAAGGGTTTTTCACATTTCTTCAAAAGACACAAAACGAGGAGCAGAGAGATCATTGCAGCTTCCCTTTAATGCCACTCACACACACTCACAAAAAAAAGGCTCAGTAACCGCACTTCCTCACATCGGCGGGTGTGAAATTCACACGCACAACTCAGAGCCAGCCCAGGTGCATCAGAAAACCTAGCACAGAGACTTCCCTCTGCCAAGGAGCAATTAGCATAATTATTATTTTGTTTCCCAGTCAAAATTGCAACTTAGGCTGCTGAACACCACCGCGGGTACGCAACAAATGAGCTTTTGAAAATTAAAAACACAACAGAAGGTAAATCATTTTTGGGTGTGTGGAGGCAGCGTTTTCATCCAGGGATCCCTGGATAAATGTTGGCAAGGAC
>NW_015394548.1:4953-13716 GCF_001527695.2 Protobothrops mucrosquamatus
AGAAAGAAAGAAAGAAAGAAAGGAAGAAAGGGAGGCAGAGAAAGAAAGAAAGAGAAAGAGGAAGAAAGGGAGCAAAAGAAAGAAAGAAAAAAGAAAGAAAGAAGAGAGAGAGACAGAGAAAGAAAGAAAGAAAGAAAGAAAGAAAGAAAGAAAGAAAGAAAGAAAGAAAGAAAGAAAGAAAGAAAGAAAGAAAGACTTCACCAACTCCCTGTGGGTCCTGCTGTCGTGGGTCCAAGGAGGACTAGGACAGAAGGCAAAGCCATCCAAGAACATTACCCCATCCCCAAACAAAGTGCTTATTGTACCAAACGGGTTGCGTCTTGACCCCCGAGACCAAGCCGGGCTTAAAATAGTCTCCAATTCCCTCTATGAATAGCCCCAGCATGGCTGCCCCCAGCATTCCAGCTCTCCAATAATCTTGACATTTAACCTTTTCTTTTTTTTCTTTTTTTCATTTCACTGGTCAGCCATCTTGCAAAGTTGCCAAGCCACAAGGCGGCCCACGCGATCGGAGGTCAAGATTTGGCTCTCTAAGTGACCCACTTAGAGAACTCTGTGGGGGCAGCATGCCCCCCCCCAAAAAAACACCCACAGATTCAAGCATGGATCACCCCAGCTTCTTCTCATCCATTCCTCCCACCGGGGTCTCCTGGTGGGACATGGGAAAAAAGGACGATCAGAGGTCTGGAGATCAAGTTGGTTGCAGGAACTGGGTAGGTCTACTCTAATGAAGACAAGGACTGGGGTGTCATGATAGCTGTCTCCCAATATTTGAGGGGCTGTCACAGAGAAGTGAAGGGGGCCAAGCTATTCTCCAAAGCCCCTGAAGGCAGGACAAGAAGCAACAGATGGAAACTCATCAAGGAGAGAAGCAACCTGGAACTACGGAGGAATTTCCAGACAGTGAGGCCAATTAATCAGTGGAACAATTTATCTCAAGGTGTTATAGGTCAGAGGTAGGCAACCTTGGCTCTTTTATGACTTGTGGACTTCAACTCCCAGAATTCCTGAGCCAGCATGGCTGAGCATGGAAACCTCTCCCTTTCCCCTCAGCACAGTTGGCTCAGGAATTCTGGGAGTTGAAGTCCACGAGTCATAAAAGAGCCAAGGTTGCCTACCCCTATTGTAGGTGCTCCATCACTGAAGGTCTTATCTGAAATGACATAAGATCTCCTTCTCCAGCAGGGGGTTATAGAGGACCTCCAAGGTCCCTTCCAACCCTGAATAACAACAGAACAACAGAATAACAGAGTTGGAAGGGATCTGGGAGGTCTTCGAGTCCAAGCTCCTATGAAACCGTATACCATTCCACAAAAAGGGCTATCCAGTCTCTTCTTAAAGACCTCCAGTGATGGAGCACCCACAACTTCTGGTGGCAAGCCGTTCCACTGGTTAATTGTCCTCACTGTTAGGAAGTTTCTCCTTAATTCCAGGTTGCTTCTCTCCTTGATGAGTTTCCATCCGTTGCTTCTTGTCCTGCCTTCAGGTGTTTTGGAGAAGACGTTGACCCGCTCTTTGTGATAGCAACTCAAATACTGGGAGACTGCTATCATATTACCCCTAGTGCTCTTTGTTAAGACAATCATACCCAGTTCCCTTAGTCGTTGATCACGATGGCATTAATAGAATAACAGAGTTGGAAGGGACCTTGAAGATCTTCTAGTCTAGCCCTTGTTCAAGCAGGAAACTCTATACCATTCCAGACAAATGGGTGTCCAATCTCTTCTTAAAAACCTCCAGTGAGGATCCACAACCTCTGAAGGCAACCCTTTCCACTGGTTGATTGTCCTCACTGTCTGGAAGTTTCTCCTTAGTTCTAGGTTGCTTCTCTCCTTGATTAGTTTCCATCCATTGCTTCTCGTCCTGCCTTCAGGCGCTTTGGAGAAGAGGTTGACTCCCCCCCCTCTTCTTTGGGGCAGCCCCTTATTCTATGTTCTACGATTCCCGCAAGCAGGGCTGACTCACAGAAAGAGCAGACTCCGATCCTATGGGAGGGGGCAACTCTCCCCAAAGAATAAAGAGATGAGTTAATCTAGGCTTGCTCGCAGGGCAGTGAATTTGCTCAAAATAGCCCAGACAGAAAAGCTCTCAGCCAGTGCCCGGGGGGCTCCGTCCTCAATAAGCAAGCTGTGTAAACTGGGAGCGGAGTAAAACAAGGAATTAAGACCTGGGAATGCTTGAAAGGGGAAGATCTTTGAGAGGGGGGGGGCAGCCAGTTAAAGGGGCCAGGCGCTTTTCGAAATGGTTGCCTCTGCAGCGCCTTAAGACACATTGAAAACAACACCTTCCCTGCTGGCTCAAACATCCAGAGACCTACAAGGTAAAGATCAAATGAACAGGTAAGCCGGGGGTCTCCCAACATGGCCGCTTTAAGACTTCTGGACTTCAACTCCCAGAATTCCTCAGCCAGCGTGGACCATATAAGCCAGGGGTCTTCAAACATGGCCGCTTTAAGACTTGTGGACTTCAACTCCCAGAATTCCTCAGCCAGCATGGACCATATAAGCCAGGGGCCTTCAAACATGGCCGCCTTAAGACTTGTGGATTTCAACTCCCAGAATTCCTCAGCCAGCATGGACCATATAAGCCAGGGGTCTTCAAACATGGCCGCTTTAAGACTTGTGGACTTCAACTCCCAGAATTCCTCAGCCAGCATGGCTGGCTGAGGAATTCTGGGAGTTGAAGTCCACAAGTCTTAAAGCGGCCATGTTTGAAGGCCCCTGAGGTAAACATTCATTTAGTGACCGTTCAGAGTTACAAAGGCACGGAAAAAAGGGACTTAGGGCCCCTTTTTCACCACCTACATCCCTTGCAGCGTCCCCATGGTCACGTGATCAAAATTCGGACGCTTGGTACCTGGTTCATATTTATGACGGTAGCATTGATCCCCTTTTGCGTCCATCTGACAAGCAAAGTCAATGGGGAAGCCCGATTCACTTAACAACCGGGGTACTAATTCAACAACTGCGCTGATTCAATGAGCAAACTGTGACGAGAAAGGTCATAAAATGGGGAAAAACTGACTTAACAAATGTCTTGCTTAGCAACTGGGGAATTCTGGGAGTTGAAGTCTGCCCATCTTAAAGCATGCTGGCTGGGGAATTCTGGGAGTTAAATCGCACATCTTAAAGCATGAAGGCTGGGGAATTCTGGGAATTGAAGTCCACCCATCTTAAAGCATGAAGGCTGGGGAATTCTGAGAGTTGAAGTCCACCCATCTCAAAGACACGTTGACTGGGGAATTCTGGGAGTGGAAGCCCACCCATCTTAAAAGGTCGAAAAACATTGCTTTAGCAGATTGTTTGAATCCACCTCCAAAATCTTGGCTACCGGGCTTCCCGGCTCCTAAACTGAAGGAACTCTGTTCTGCAGGAACCCCCGGTGCCAAGCTTTGGTCTCTGCAACCGTTTGTAGCAGCAGCTGCAATCCGACTGGGGCAGAGTCTGCCCCAGTTCCCAGCCTCTTCTTCCCAGCTGCTGGAGCCAAGAGCACAGCACGGCTGAGTTGCCAACTTCTTTTTCCCCCTGGCTTGTTTCGTACTGTCGCAGCTGCTGCTCCGAATCGGCAGCAAAGCCTTCCAACTTGTTCCTCGAAGTCAAAGTTGCGGTTTGATATTTAATGCTCATCCTCTTTCCCCCTGGCTCTCGTCTCCCCCCCCCCCCCCGGAAGCCAGAGTGGCAAAACGCAGCAGCGATCTGCGACTCCGATTATTTATATCCACTTCGTGAAAGTCACAAAGAAAGAGGGTTTTTAGCAAAAGCAGTAGCAATTAGACTTACATACCGCTTTGCGGTGCTTTACAGCCCCTTCCTTCCTTCTTTATTTCCTTCCTTCCTTCCTTCCTTCCTTCCTTAGGACTTATCAATAGCACTTAGACTTATATATCACTTCGCAGTGCTTTACAGCCCTCTCCCTTCCTTCCTTCCTTCCTTCCTTCCTTCCTTCCTTCCTTCTTTTTCTTTCCTTCCTTCCTTCCTTCCTTAGGACGTATCAATAGCACTTAGACTTATATACCACTTCGCCGTGCTTTACAGCCCTCTCCCTTCCTTCCTTCCTTCCTTCCTTCCTTCCTTCCTTCCTTCCTTCCTTCCTTCCTTCCTTCCTTCCTTCAGACTTATCAATAGCACTTAGACTTATATACCGCTTCGCAGTGCTTTACAACTCTCTCTAAGTGGTTTACAGAGTCAGCAGATTTGCCCCCAAACTATCTGGGTCCTCATTTGGCCGATCTCGGAAGGATGGAAGGCTGAGTCAAGATTGAGCCAGTCAGGATCGAACTGCTGGCAGTGGGCAGAGTTTCCCTGCAATGTTGCATTCTAACAACTGCGCCACTAGGGCTCCAGTTTTGGTCCCATAAATAGTAGGTAGATGGGTAAGTAAGCAGGTAGGGAGGGAGGTAGATAAGTAAGTAAAGATAGATAGATAGATAGATAGATAGATAGATAGATAGATAGATAGATAGATAGATAGATAGATAGATAGATAGCAACAGCATTTAGCAATAGTCCTTAGACTTATATACCGCTTCACAGTGCCTTTACAGCCCTCTCTAAGCGGGTTTACAGAGTCAGCCTGTTGCACCCGAATAATGTGGGTCTTCATTTGACCGACCTCGGAAGGATGGAAGGATGAGTCGGTCAGGATTGAACTCCAGGCTGTGAGCAGAGTTTGCCTGCAATACTGCATTCTAACCACTGTGCCACCACAGCTCTTCCTTCATCTTCCTTCCTTCCTTCCTTTCCTTCCTTCCTTCCACTTATCAATAGCCCTTAGACTTATATACCGCTTCACAGTGCTTTACAGCCCTCTTTAAGCGGGTTTACAGAGTCAGCCTATCGCCCCCAACAGTCTGGGTCCTCATTTTACTGACTGGATGGAAGGCCGAGTCAACCTTGAGCTGGTCAGGATGGAATTGCTGGCAGTGAGCCATGAGTTAGCCTGCAACAATGCATTCTAACCACTGCACCACCACAGCTCTACCAGCCCTACGAGGTAGGCCAGAGCAAGAGAAAAACTGCACAGAAGATTAAAGACTAATTTTATTTACATTGGCTAAAGCAGGGGTCTTCAAACTTGGCCCTTTTATGACTTGTGGACTTCAACTCCCAGAATTCCTCAGCCAGCATACGCTGGCTGAGGAATTCTGGGAGTTGAAGTCCACAAGTCATAAAAGGGTCATAGTTCCCTCACGCTGGCTGAGGAATTCTGGGAGTTAGTCCACAAGTCATAAAAGGGTCATAGTTCCCTCATGCTGGCTGAGGAATTCTGGGAGTTAGTCCACAAGTCATAAAAGGGTCAGTTCCCTCAGGCTGGCTGAGGAATTCTGGGAGTTGAAGTCCACAAGTCATAAAAGGGGCATAGTTCCCTCACGCTGGCTGAGGAATTCTGGGAGTTGAAGTCCACAAGTCATAAAAGGGGCATAGTTCCCTCACGCTGACTGAGGAATTCTGGGAGTTGAAGTCCACAAGCCATAAAAGGGTCATAGTTCCCTCACGCTGGCTGAGGAATTCTGGGAGTTGAAGTCCACAAGCCATAAAAGGGCCAAGCTTGAAGACCCCTGGGCTAGAGCACTGTTTCCCAATCTCGTCAACTTTAAAGCATGTGGACTTCAACTCCCAGAATTCCCCGGCCAGCCTGCTTTTAAGATATATGGACTTCGATTCCCACAAAAATATCCCACCAACTGTGTACTGCACATCACGCGAGAAAAGGACAATATTTTTGTGCCGATTGTGCAAGGCTTTTCCCATCTGAGGAAATCAACAGAAAGACCTTGATATGATCCATTATTCTATTTGCAATCTCGGGTCTAAAACCAATTTATTTTCGCTTTGTGTACCGTATCACCTCAGGAATCGGAGAGAGACAGGAAGAATGAGGCAATCTCTGGTGCAAAACTTGCTTCGCATCCTAACTAGATTTTTGCCGCCTGTTTTCAAACATCAGTTGGGGTTAAAAAGGATGAAATGTTTCAAGAATTCCTCATATTCTCGGCTCTTTTCCTTTTTTTTTTGTCTCTGGTTACTGCTGCTTTGATCACCACTGTAGTGTATTGGTTAAAAGCAATGTTTCCCGATCTTGTTGACTTGGAGCTGTGTAGACTTCAACTCCCAGAATCCCCTAGCCAGCAGAGGGGAATTCTGGGAGCTGGAGTCCACACCGCTCAAAGTCTCCAACGTCGAGAAACCCTGGGTTAAAATACAGATCTACTTCTCGACGTACGACCACCACTGAGCCCAAGCCAGCCGGTTGTTAAGTGGGTTTTGCCCCGTTATATGACCTCCCTTGCCACTGTTGTTAAGTGAATCATTGCGGCTGTTAAGTGAGGAACAGGGTTGTTAAGTGAATCTGGCTTCCCCTATTGACTTTGCTTGTCAGAAGGTTACAAAAGGGGATCACGTGACCCCGGGACACGCAACTGTCATAAGTACAAGTCAGTTGCCAAGCTTCTGAATTTCGATCACGTGACCCCCCGGGGCTGCTGCAACAGTTGTAAGTGCGAAATAGGGTCATAAGTCGCCTTTTTCAGTGCTGGTGTAGCTTTGAATGGTCACTAAATGAAGTGTTGTTAAGTCAAGAATTGCCTGCATCAACCAGGTGACTGTGAATTCTAGCTCTGCTTTGGGAACAAAGCCAGCTGGGTGACCTTAGGCCAGTCCCTCTCTCTCTCTCTTCAGCCCTGGAAAGAAGGCAGCGGCAAGAGTAGATCAGACAAACACACACACACACACACACAAATATACACAGAGTGTCCTGGATCAAGCAAAGGCTTGCTGGATATCACTTGATACAGGCAGAATTAACTCCACGGAAGGGATTCATGCAAATTACTTTAGTATCAGGCATCCTCAAGACATTAACTCACAGTTACTGCAGAGATTCTTCTGAAATGCAGATTGTAATCTGGACCCGTCGCGTAGGTAAAAGGAAAAGAGCTTCTCCCATACTAACGGAGCTAACACTCCGNCCGCCTTCGATAAATAGGCGGCCTGCAACAACCGGTACTCCACCCCGTTCTTTTCGCAGCCAATGGGCAGCTCGACGTACGAGTTGAAGGCCGTGTCTTCTTTACAGAGGCGGACCAGCTTCGAGGTGTAGACCTGCTCCTTGGTGGTGGAACCCGACGGAGAAATCATCTCCGGCTGAAGGGTCAAGAAATAGACAAAATTGCCACTGCTGAAGCCGTAGATGTAGTAAATATCAAAGTCTGGGATGATGGTGAACGTGTCCGACGGGATCTTGATCATGGACGCCACAAACTCGTCGTGGAAAACGTAGGCGAACATGCCTTCCGCTTCCGAGTTTTTGGGCAGCTTCCGGCTGGAGATGGTGGGGAAGTATTCGGGCTTCCCGTCCACCGCCGTGGCAATGAACAACTTGTCGTCCATGTTGTTGTAAGAAACGATGACGCCATACACCGACCCGCTCTCGTTCACCCCCGAGAGGTAGTGCTCCTTGTTGTGGAAGGGCTCCCCCAGTTTGAACAGGTCGTCCAACCTCAAGAGTTTACAGATCCCCTGATACAAACTGCCGCAGGCGATCAACCTGTTCTCTTTGTAGTCAATTAGTAGCATCTTGTTGATGTTGTTGGTGGATACCAATGGCTCGTTGCAAGGCTGGACTATCTTGGGAGGATAACATTTGGGGTTATCGATATCCGGACCCGTCTCGTGACGGGCCTCCACCCCTAGCTCGCCGGAGAGCTTGTAGATCCAATTGATAGCCCCCAAGTAAATCGATCCTTTCCTTTTGTCAACCACCAAGTGATTGAAGGAGATCTCGGCGGCTTCTGAGGAGAAGGTCAGGAAAGATTTCTTTGGGTGAGAAGGCAGCTGCCTAGTGGCCGAAGACGGCCCCACCGTGCAGAACACAAGATGCAAGCCAATGCAGGTCCACCTCCACATGTCTCCCGACATGGTGGCAAAAAGTATTTTTTTTGTATTCCTAAATTGGAAGCGTGGTGGAGAACAACAAACCAGGTTTCCAGAGTGCCGATCCTAGAGTACAGCTTATCCTAAAGGAAAAGAAGAGAAAATAGAGAGGTGGTTATTCCTTCCCCTCCTATTCAGACCTGCCGTAATTCAAGAAAGCTGGCTTAAGAGCTAATTCTCCCCGTCTCCTTTATTTATCCTTGGGAACAAGGAAGAATGACGAGATCGACAAGCAGAATAAGCAAACGCTTCGACTCGTGTTCCAAGCAGAAGAAGAAAGGGACGCAAGCGTTGTCTCTTCCCAACCGTCTTCCCCAACCTGGTTCCTCGCCAGATGTCTGGGACTTTGGTTCTCGGACTTGCCGGCTAACCAACGCGACGAGGAAGAGTGGGCCTTGAAGGCCGGCATATTGGAGAGCATTGGAGAAAACAGTTGATATGTGATTAAGGCACCAGGCTAGAAAGAGGGAGACCGTAAGTTCTAGTCCCGCCTTAGGCACAAAAGCCGGCTGAGTGATTTTGGGCCAGTCACCAGGAGACGGTGATTTCTAGTCCCACCTTAGGCATGGAAGCTGACTGGGTGACTTTGGGTCAATCACCAGGAGACGGTGAGTTTTGGGCTCCTATACGGTATGCAGAAAGCTTGCCAAGCAGTTGCACCCGGTCTCCGTCTTTCTGGGAAGCCTCAGCCAAAGCCCAAATCCGACAACAGCAAAATTACATTATTTTCCTCCAAAGATATGAGAGAGAGGGGGGGGGAGAGGGAGGAAGAGAGAGAGAGAGAGAGGAAGAGAGAGAGAGGGAGAGAGAGAGAGAGGGAGAGAGAGAGAGG
>NW_015394548.1:16795-18920 GCF_001527695.2 Protobothrops mucrosquamatus
CTATTCTATTCTATTCTATTCTATTCTATTCTATTCTATTCCATTCTATTCCATTCCATTCCATTCCATATTTTCTATTCTATTCTATTCTATTCTATTTCTATTCTATTCTATTCTATTCTATTCCATTCTATTCCATTCCATTCCATATTTTCTATTCTATTCTATTCCATTCTATTCTATTCTATTCTATTCCATTCCATTCCATTCCATATTTTCTATTCTATTCTATTCTATTCTATTCTATTCTATTCTATTCTATTCTATTCTATTCCTCCGTTCTCCTGGCTGCCCTCAAGGACGCCAGAGACAGAAAGAGAGAAGCAGTTTCCTTAAGCGAGATGCTGACTTAAGCAAACGGATCCAGCTGCCTAGCAATTCAACCCAAGATCAGCTCCCTCAATCCTCGTTAATCTCTGCAAAACATTTTCTCCCTCCCCCCCCTCGCTGGCTTCTTTAAATAAATCCTGATTACCGCCGACAGGGAATCTCCACAACCCACACAGGGAGAGAAAGACGGCAAAGAAACCGAGGCAAGGCAAACTGTTGCTCACACAATTACAGGTAGTCAGTGGTGGGATTCAAATATGGGAATGGATGCCACTTCCGGAAGTCCGTTCTGGGCCTGGGCGACAAAAAATTAGCTACCGGTTCTGCCGAACTGGTGCGAACCGGCTGAATCCCACCACTGCAGGTAGTCCTCAACTTACAACCACAACAGAGCCCAAAAATTACTGTTGTTAAGCCAGGCAGGGGGGAAGAGAGTTTTGCTCCGTTTTTACAACCTTTTTTGGTCCGGTTATTAAGTGAATCAGTGCAGTTGTTACAGGCAGGAATGAGCACCTCACTATGCTTCAAATATTCCTGGATCGAAAGATTGCTTTAACTTGTACGTATTTTAATCTCGTTTTCGATATTTTAAGTTCCGGGTTGTGTCGTATGCCTGATTTTAACGGTGACGCTCCTGACACAATTCCATAAACTGCAGTCGTTAAGTTAGCCACGCAGTCATTAAGCGAGTCTTTACTTGTCAGGTGGTCGCAAAAGGGGATCACGTGACTCCGGGACACTGCAACCGTCATAAATATGAGTCAGTGGCCAAACGTCCGAATTTTGACCCCCCGTGACCGTAAGGACGTTGCAACGGTCGTAAGGGTGAAAAACGGCCGTTAAGTCAGTTATTTCAGTGCCGCTGTAACTTCAGATGGACACTAAATGAATCGTTGTAAATTGAGGCCCTCTTGTTATGAAAATAAGGGGAGGGGATTTGAAATTTTGCCTTTCGGAACTGGCCCGCCTGCTTCACCGGCTCCTGCCTGGATCTGCGGAAAACGAAATGTTATTTTATAATAATAATAATAATAGTAAAGTTGGAAGGGACCTTAGAGGTCTTCTAGTCCAACCCCCTGCTCAGGCAGGAAACCCTATACCATTTCGGACAAATGGCTGTCCAAACTCTTCTTAAAAACTTCCAGTGTTGGAGCATTCACCATTTCTGGAGGCAGGTTGTTCCACTGGTTAATTGTTCTCACTGTCAGGAAGTTTCTCCCTAGTTCTAGGTTGCTTCTCTCCTTGATCAGTTTCCATCCGTTGCTTCTTGTCCTGCCTTCAGGCGCTTTGGAGAATAGCTTGATTCCCTCTTTGGGGCAGCCCCTGATATATTGGAACCCCGCTATCATGTCCCCCCTTGTCCTTCTCTTTTTGAAAAAAGAAAAGAGCAGCTTGGTAAGTACGAGAAGGCAAAACCGGGAAGGAGAATTCTGGCTCGTAATTAATGAGAACTGTCAGGCCTCCTTCCCTTTTTCCCAAGAAAACTGTCTCTTCTTCTCCTCCTCCCTGCTGGCAAAGAGAGATTCTCCTCTTGAGATCCGGGATTATAAACAGAAATGGCATGAGAAAACTCTCCAATAAACATTTTACACTTACGTTGACGGTGGTCTCTTGTGGCCAAACACAACGCTGGCGAGAGTGACAGATTACAGCAGCGTTTTCCAACCTTGGCAACTTTTAAGACGCCTGGACTTCGACTCCCACAATTCCCCAGAGAGTTGAAGTCCAGACATCTTAAAAGTTGCCAAGGTTGAGAAACATAAAATATAGAACAGAGAAGGGGTGGAGCCTTGGA
>NW_015394549.1:0-1181 GCF_001527695.2 Protobothrops mucrosquamatus
GCCTCTTTGGGCCAGAGGAGAAAGTCCATCGAAGCCATTCCTGGTGTAGGAGACATTTGCCATCAGGGGGGAGGGAGAGCAGCTCTGCAGGAGAGAGGAAAGATCAAGGGGGCAACTCTGAGTGGAAGGCCCCTCCCTTCTCCCCAGCACCCCCAGATGCCCCTAGATAGCTCTCCCACTGAGCCTTGCCCCCTCCAGAGGTCATCCAGACTGGTTCTGCAGGATTCCCGTGGAGTCGATCTCCAAGGGCAGATTTTCCCCCTCCCATTCCTCATCTGGGGCACATGAAGAATAGGACGGTGGAGGAACTGTCTCAAAACCTTACAACATAATGCCTGTCTTCACAATATTATGAGATAGTTATGCAGTCAACATCCTCTTAGATGCAAACTAAATACGGCTACCCAATATTTTCCAGGAACATAATTATGGGCTGCGCCCTGGGCGAACTCAGGGAAGTATGTATTTATGTACAGTAGCAACAGGCTTAGTTCCTTGCATCATCAGGAAGAGCCAGTAGGTATGGGAATTTCTCACTCTTCCGTTGGACTCTCTCATTCAGCTGAATAAGAAGGGCTAGAGAAGATAGGAGACCGTTTCAGGGTTTACTAGACCCACAGCTCCTTTCTTCTCCCTGCCAGGGATGGAATTGGAGTTAGAAAGGGCTCTTTGCCTTGAGGGTGGAGCCCATGTCTGTGGACTCCCCCCTGCCAACCTTGCCCTCACATGCAGTGAATATTAGTGGGTCAGTGAGACCACAAATGGCAAAACTAGCCACTCTGAAAAGAAAGTCAATTATTAGTAATGGAGTTCTTTGCTCAAGGACCTCAGGGAGCAGGTAGAGGCCAGCTGAATTTCTAAAAGTGCCTCGAAGTCTAGAAATAATGTTGAGCTCCTGCTATTACCCCAGAAATGGTCAATTATCTTGTGTAATGAGTAGTGTATGTGCAGAGAGGGAAACGAGGACATCTCGGGGACAAAGTGACATGTTGTTTAACAATAAAGTGTCAAGCTATGAAGATCCCTTGCTTTAGAACTGCCATGATGCTTCTAGCTGATTCCTGTGTTACATGTACCCTGCCTAGGTTGTAAACAAATGCTGCATTAAAAGGCTAATAAAGAATGGATATGTGTTAACTATTGGCCCTAGACCTACTCTGGTAATTACTATTTGTATTTTA
>NW_015394549.1:5356-6403 GCF_001527695.2 Protobothrops mucrosquamatus
AGCTGAAATAAATCAGCTATTAACCCAGGTTTGAAGTCTGACTCAAAGATGAATTAGCTGGTAAGCCTACATCTATTAATGTAGGAGGGAAGAAATCATCTGGTTCATATGAAGGACAGACCTTGCTGTGATATATTTCTCTCCAGTTTTGCCATGGATCCTTGCTGAGTTACAGTGGCCAGTTGCATTGTGTGTTTTGCATGAAGACCTTGAGTGAGCTGAGAATTTGGCAAACCAATGTTAAAGTGAAGCAAATCAACAAAAATAAGCTACAATAACAAAACCCCCAATAAAGTTCTTTCAAGTGGAATAACCTGCCTCCAGAAGCGGTGAATGCTCCAACACTGGAAGTTTTTAAGAAGAGACTGGACAGCCATTTGTCCGAAATGGTATGGGCTTTCCTGCCTGAGCAGGGGGTTGGACTAGATGACCTTCAAGGTCCCTTCCAACTTTACTATTATTATTATTATTATTATTATTATTATTATTATTATTATTATTAGAATTGTGAATCAAAAGAAAAATCAATGGCATATTTTTCAAATATTTGGAGGCTCATGTTGTCAATAGTCTATACTGTTCAAAGCTATTTCTGTAAAGTAAAACAAAAAGATGTTGAAGATTATCCTGCTTTCAGTGATGATCATATTTGTTTAAAAAGGAGTGAGTTACCAATCGTTTGTAAATTATCGGTAATTTTGTTTCTTACCTGGTTCAGACAGGAATGCAAGGAAAAGAAATGTGAACAGCAGATAAAGGATCTTCATGCTGAGACTGGTTCTGGACCAATCTTACTCCTGGGACAGACACGGCTCTCTATTTATGGAGTTATAATGATTGCATCATATCGCCTCAGTGAACTATTGCAAAATAGTTCTTACATAAGGCAATGGTGCATCTTCCTTGTATTGAAACACTCCTGTTTGTTAGCTGTTGCAAAAGCCCTTAGAAGAGCAGCAGACTTAGTTGAACATCTAACCTGCTATGGTTATCAAAGATGGGAGGCTCAGGGCTTGCAATGTCCGAATGGGCCAAAGAAAATTCCTT
>NW_015394549.1:10492-11918 GCF_001527695.2 Protobothrops mucrosquamatus
TTCGAGGGTTGTATAAAGGAGTTGCTCTCTCTCTCTCTCTCTCTCTCTCTCTCTCTCTCGCTCTCTCTCTCTCTCTCTCTGCGTGTGTGTGTGTGTGCGTGTGTGTGTGTGTGCGCGTGTGTATTGCTTGGAGTGCCAGGGAGAACTTGGAGAAAAATCACAATATCTGGGGGGGGGGAAGCAGGAAAGGAGCCCAGAGGTTCTGCCTGGGTCAGGCGAGCGATGGAGGCCCCTCCCCCCCCAGAGGCTGCCTGGATCTGGGACAGACTTTGTGCGACTGGCTGTGTCCAGACACACAACTGGGGGGCAGATTCGGACTCTGCTGCCTCCTTCGGCTGCAGGGGGGGGGGACCCGGCTCTGTCCTGCCGAGGCTGGTGCTGGGCCAGGGGGGAGTTTGACCCCTCCAGCCCCCCCATCCCTGGGAAGGATTCAGGCCCCCTCTGGACCCCCAAAGCTCTTTTGAGCAGAACCGGGAATGGAGGATCTGCCTGACCCGCCTTTGCGTAACTGACCACAACCCGAATCTCCACTGAAGACAAGAAAAAATGTTTTCTATTTATGAAGTCAGAATGTCTGGTTTTTGGATAGTTTGGGGGAGGGGAAAAAAAGGTTTTCAGACTTTAATGCTTAAGGCTGCAATCCTATACTTGAGGGCAAAGGATTACTGGAGTCCACAGAATTTCTGTTAAAATTCCGATTTATATGATAAATTATAAATTTACCCTTTGGTTTAAACATACCGTCTATTCATCCCTCCCTCCTTTCATCCATCTGAGAATGGTACTAAAATAATTTACCAGGAAGAAAATCTTACACAGATTGCCCATGGACATGGATATTTTTTTTCTTCTTTTTTGGGAAAATGTTTCCTTCAACTCCCATCCAGAAGAGCGGAGTTAATCTCAGAGTCTTGATCCTTAGAATCGAGTCCCAGGGCTGATTCCTCTCCCCACAAAATTCCCTTCCTGCCCCGATCCTGGCAGTCAAAATGCTGGATTCACTGGCAAAGAGCGAATGGCAGGAATTAGGAATTCTGTCCTGCTCATAATGTAAATCGTTTGTCAGATTGATTGAGCTTAAATCCTTTTAGCAGACCTGAATCTCATACTCCATCTTTTCTTTCCTCCGTGTCTTTGTGGCGTCTCAGGGAGTTTGTTAAGGTTTATTTCGAATTGAGGCGGAGATTTGGAAAGGCGGGAAAAGCTGCCTGTATTTGGAAAAGATATTTCTAGTCAAAAGAGGTTTTGTAGGAACCCACCTATAAAAGCCGGAGAGGGTCGTGGAGAAAAACCCACCCAGAATCTCCACTCGGGAGGAAAAGCTGCGCCTGAAGCTCCCCTGGCGGAGAATCGGGCCGGGCTGAGCGAGGAAGAGCCGCGGATCCATCGGGGGAGATTCCCGAATTCGGGGCTTCTGTCGGGAGAG
>NW_015394550.1:0-4595 GCF_001527695.2 Protobothrops mucrosquamatus
TTATTGAGTGGGTTAAAAGAGTTTTTCATAGATAATAATAATAATAATAATAATAATAATAATAATAATAATAATAATAATAATAATAATAATAATAATAATAATAATAATAATAATAATAATAATAGTAAAGTTGGAAGGGACCTTGGAGGTCATCTAGTCTAACCCCCTGCTCAGGCAGGAAACCCTATACCATTTCAGACAAATGGCTGTCCAGTCTCTTCTTAAAAACTTCCAGTGTTGGAGCATTCACCGGTTCTGGAGGCAGGTTGTTCCACTGATTAATCCTTCTAACTGTCAGGAAATTCCTCCTTAGTTCTAGGTTGCTTCTCTCCTTGGTTAGTTTCCATCCGTTGCTTCTTGTCCTGCCTTCAGGGGCTTTGGAGAATAGCTTGACTCCCTCTTCTTTGGGGCAGCCCCTGAGATATTGGAAGGCTGCTATCACGTCCCCCCTCTCCTTCTCAGCGTTAAACTAGACATACCCAATTCCAGCAACCATTCCTTATATGCTTTAGCCTCCAGTCCCCTAATCATCTTTGTTGCTCTTCTCTGTACTCTTTCTAGAAAAGAAGGAAGGAAAAGAAGGAAGAGAAGGAAGGAAAAGAGGGAGGGAGGGAAGGGAAGAGAATGAATGAAGGAAGGAAACCGGTACTGCTGAGTGAAAGAAAAAAAAAAAAACACTGAAGCAATTTGATGCCTATCTAATGATTCCTTTCCTCAAAAGGACCAGACAAAACTTCCTTTGGTCAGAAATTATTCTGATCCAGGGCTGAGTCAGTTAGCTAAATGTCATCCTTTCATTGGATGTATGAACTTCAGCAACTTCCTTTCCAGTTTCAGTGAGTTCAAGAACAGATGCCTGTGAGTCAATCCTTCCTTTTTTTGGATTCTGTTTAAAGCCTTAATTAAAGGCCAAAACACTCTCAGGAGGCTGAGCTTGACTCCCAGTGACATATCCACCGACTTCACACCAGTGGTTTGTGGTGTCTTCTGGGATCTGTGTTTTGATTTCCTAGTCTAGCCTGCAGACCTGAAGCTGTCTGATGGTCTCTCGCCCAAGTACTAACTGGGGCCGATCCTCTTTAGTTTCCAACATCCGCCAAGTTCAAAAGCCAATTCTTTACTGGAACGAAAAGGCCCAACAACTTACAGAATACAGAATAACAGAGCTGGAAGGGACCTTGGAGGTCTTCTAGTCCAACCTCTGTGCTCAAACAGGAGACCCTAGGCCTAGACCATTCCAGACAAATGGCTGTCCCATCTGTTCTTCAAAATTTCCAGTGATGGAGCACCCACAACTTTTGGAAGCAAGTTGTTCCTCTGATTAATTGTTCTGTCAGGAAATTCCTCCTTAGTTCCAGGTTGCTTCTCTCCTTGATGAGTTTCCATCCGTTGCTTCTTGTCCTGCCTTCAGGGGCTTTGGAGAAAAGCTTGACTCCCTCTTCTTTGGGGCAGCCCCTGAGATATTGGAACACTGAACAGAATAATAGAGTTGGAAGGGACCTTAGAGATCTTCTAGCCAACCCCCTACTCAAGGAGGAAACCCTTACTGTTTCAGACAAAGGCCTGTCCAGTCTCTTCTTAAAAACTTCCAGTGTTGGAGAATTCACAACTTCTGGAGGCAGGTTGTTCCACTGATTAATTGTTCTTGCTGTCAGGCAATTCCTTCTTAGTTCCAGATTGCTTCTCTCCTTGATCAGTTTCCATCCGTTGCTTCTTGTCCTGCCTTCAGGGGCTTTGGAGAATAGCTTGACTCCCTCTTCTTTGGGGCAGCCCCTCAAATATTGGAGGACTGCTATCATGTCTCTCCTAGTTCTTCTTTTCGCTAGACTAGACATACCCAATTCTCCATATGTTTTAGCCTTCAGTCCCGCAATCCCCTTTGTTGCTCTTCTCTGCATTCTTGCGCTGAGGTTTTAACGCTGGGGTCATTAAGCATACCCATTGCATAGCTAGAAGGCATTTTGGGGAAAACGGGAAGTAAACCCCATTTTTTGGCAGAAAAAAAATGTTGTAAATCACAGCCACATAACTCTGGGACACTACAAAGGGCTGTAATTGTGTCCCGTTGCTGAGGGTTCAAAATGTGGACTTGTGACCAAGCTTTCCCAGCCGTTGAAAACTTCAGAACTGGGTGGTAAGTCCCATTTTATGGTGGGGTGTGTGTGGATTTGTCGTAACTTCGGACTGTCACAAAGTGAACAGTTGCACCTTGAGGAGTACGTGTATTACCCAACACTCTTTTGTGCTCTGCTGCATCTTGGTCTCGTCTACTTCCCGTTTCGGATTTGCAATAAATCTAAAAACGCCGAGTCTCCATTCCACCTTTGAGACTAGTTCCCTTTTCTCTTTTGAGGAAACTGAAAGAGCGAAATTAATGTTGCGGGTGGCAGTCATCTTAAGACGGAGTGGTGCAATATTTTTCTTTCCAACTTGAAATCTGCATTTGACCTTGCAACAAGCTGTCAAAGGTGACACTTCAAAAAAAATAGAAAAAAAGAAAAGAAAAAAGAACCGGGTGGGGCTGGGACAAAAAAAAAAGCTGAATTTGGTCTGCTATTGTTTTCTTTTAAACTGAATTCAGAGGACGTTTAAGCTGACAATACTGGAATGCTGCATCCAGTTTTGGTCGCCGTGATATAAAAATGATGTTGAGGCTTGATGTAGAAAGAGTGTGAGGAAGACCAATTAAGATGATTAGGAGACTGGAGACTAAAACATAGGAAGAACAGTTGCTGGAATTGGGTATGTCTCTAATTTAATGAAGGAAAGGACCAGGGGTGACATGATAGTAGAGTTCCAATATTGGAGGGGCTGCCACAAAGAAGAGGGGGTCAAGCTGTTCTCCAAAGCCCCCGAAGGCAGGACAAGAAGCAACGGATGGAAACTCACCAAGGAGAGAAGCAACCTAGAACTAAGGAGAAATTTCCTGACAGTGAGGACAATCAACCAGCTTTCTTCCAGAAGTTGTGGGTGTTCCATCACTGGAGGCTTTTAAGAAGAAACTGGACAGCTACTTGTCTGAAATGGTACGGGGTCTACTGCTTGGGCAGGAGATTGGACTAGAAGACCTCCAAGGTCCATTCTAACTTTGATGTTCTATGTCTGGGACCGCATCCTGACCAGGTGAATCAGTTTGCAGACAGAACATTCTGTCTTCCTCCAGAGAGGCTGATGTGCTTGGATCATCCAATCTGCCTTGATTAGCCAGTCGGTCCTAGTCAACCAATTGGCTTTCTGGACAGAAGCTTCTAGGTGTCTGCAGAAACTGCTCTTGCAGAGGGACGGGCCCACTCTGCTCCACTGTTTAGAAGGGGGTCAGCTTTTCATTGGGGTAAGGGCTTTGAAGTGTGAGTTGCCCAAAGCCCCACGGACATCCCTTCTGAAGATCTGCCCATCCAGTTTTCTTTTGGCTGAAATGGATGCTGTAGTTTGCGTTTCTGCAACTTGCAATAAACAAATTATAGTCTGTGCTAGAGAGTATCCTTAATGTCCCTTCGGGGGGCAGAATCCATTAGCAGTGTATAATATGGCCTGATACATAGATTTGTCTCATTAGGTTCCTCCTCTTCTTTCTCCTCCTCTTCTCCTTCTCCCAACCACCGTTCTTTCTTCTCCTTCTCCTCCTTCTCCCACCTTCTCTTCTTCTTCTCCTTTACCACCGATCCTTCTCTTCCTTCTCCTTTTCTTTCTTTCTCCCCCTTCTCTTCTCCTCTACCCCTCCCCCCGTGCTCCTCCTTTTTCTGAAAGCAAACACACTGGCTTTCAAGGTAGATAATACGAAGATTATACTGTTTATAAATGCTATAATAGCAAAAACACCACTTAGGCAGCGTCTCTCTCTGTCTGTCTGTGTGTGTGTGTCTGGCAAAGCGATCTGTATTTAATAGATTGTTTTGCATCACATTTGCACACACCACCTATAGGCCTATTTGTACAGCGGTACCATACGCGTTTAGGTTAAGATGTATACCATTGGATCAACCAGGGCGACGACAACAATCACTGCCACGCTGGTGGCCCAGATGCAAATGGGAAGAGTCCGGTGCCATCTATGGAATAAATCCTAAAGAATAAAGATCAAGATCGGTTCCCACAGATACAGCTGCAGATGTTGGAGATGTGCCGACCGACCTGCCTAACAAACTGCAAATGAGATGGTGAAATCTGGTTCCTTTGAAGTCGGTTGACAGTTTTGCGGTTGGTGCCAATGCTGCTGTCGGGATTTAAACCCTCCCTAGCAGAGAGGGAAGCCTTCTCCATCTGGCAACTTCCTGCTTTCTAAAAAAAAGGGGGGGAGGGGGGTTGGGGTGGCAGGGGATCAGCGTAAGCCACAAAGTGGGTAGAGTAGCCAGCCTTCCCTCCCCCCCATGGAGTGAAGGTTGGTGTAACGAGGAACAGATAATTGGATAGAAGAGTCTGTTTGTAGCTCAGGGTGGAACTATGAGGACCCCGGTGCTCTCTGAGCTTCGTTGGTTTCTCTTTGGGGACATTTCATGACCCAACTAGGTAACATCATCAGTGCTAGAAGGGAATAGGGTTTGCAGAGAGGAGGAGGAGGAGGAGGAGGAGGAGGAGGAGGAGGAGGAGGAGGA
>NW_015394550.1:6118-7787 GCF_001527695.2 Protobothrops mucrosquamatus
ACATAGACAAAAAGAGATAGAAAGAGAGGGAGCGAGGGAGATAGAAAGAGATAGAGAGATAGAGAGGCAAATTATAAACAGATAATGGATAGAACGAGATAGATAGACAGGTAGATAGCAATAGACAGATTATAGATTAAACAGATAATAGACAGAGAGAGAGAGAGCACGAGAGAGAGAGAGAGAGAGAGAGAGAGAGGGAAAGAGATAGATAGATATGTTAATTGAAGCATTAATTCAGTGGCTTCAGTAACACAGAGGCATATTCTCTATCTTTCTGAAAAAAAGCAATTAAATCTTCGATCTGCCTACTTTACCTAGATATATTGGTCCAATCCTTTCAACAATGGGGATGTCTACCCACAGTCTGAAGGTTTTAATTCTGTCCAGCCATCCTGTAACAAACTGCGCTGCGGTTTCTGTTGCGTTCATGACCCAATCGTCATGAAACAAGAGATATACGTCTGTCAAACAAAAATAAAGATAAATCCAGGACTGTGCAGTGGAAATCCTACCCCTTATTCCGCTTATGTACGTGCATCATGTGTAAACAGTTAAAGGGGAAGGAATGCAGGCTTTGAGGTCCAATGAATGAAATCTAAGCTATTTCCTACTTTGGTTTTCAAAGAATCTCTGCTATTTCAAACGTTTAAAACTAGGCTGGTCAAAAGCTACACAATTGCCCATCCCAGACGTGACGTAGACATGAGTCCACCACCAACTTTTACACACCGTCTTTCTTGTTAGTAACAGCCATGTTGTTGTTACTAACAACCATTAAGGAGATAGTTGTTATCCTGTTGTTGTTACTGACAACCATCAAGGAGAGAAGCAGCCTGGAATGAAGGAGAAACTTCCTGACAGGGAGGACAGTTAGCCAGTGGAACTGCTTGCCGCCAGAAGTTTGGGCACTCCATCACTGGAGGCTTTTAAGAAGAGACTGGACGTCTGAAATGGTATAGGTTCTCCTGCTTGAGCAGGGGGCTGGACTAGAAGACCTCCAAGGTCCCTTCCAGCCTCCATTCTGATTGATTGATGTTACTAACTTAACTGCTGCAGTGATTCACCGAACAGTTGGGGCAAGAAAGGGGGTAAAATGGGGCAAAAACTGACACTGCCTCACTTAGCAACAGAAATTTGTGCCTCAATTGTGGTCGTAAATCAAGGACTATCTGTAGATAAAAAAACAAACAAACCACGAAGCCTTGTCTTTAAAAAAAGAAAAGCAACGAATAAAATTTAAATTTCCTACTCTAATGGAAGAAGAAAATCTGATTTCTTTTTTCTTCGGATCTCTCCCATGCTGTCCTATAGTCTGGGTGAATGGGTGAGCCTGACCTTGAAGCAGAGTGACACCGGTCAGTATTAAATTACCACAATGTCTGCTGTTTAGTTTATCTTTGGGACTCGTGAAGATGAGATGATGGTAGAACTTCATTTCTAAAGAGCCTCGTGAGCTAGCAACATGCTGAGATCCCGGATTCGGCAGGGCCTTCCGAGAGAGAGGGGGGGGAGGGAGGGAGGGAGGGAGAGAGAGAGAGAGAGGAGGAAGAGAGAGAGAGAAGGAGGAAGAGAGAGGGAGAGAAGGAGGAAGAGGGAGGGAGAGAGGGAGGGAAGGAGAGAGAGAGGAGGAAGAGAGAGAGAGAGAGAAGGAGGAAGAGAGAGGGAG